>NC_056529.1:24023901-24131283 GCF_019175285.1 Sceloporus undulatus
ACAAATCCCAGAACTCTGTAGGATGGAGTCCTGGCTGTTTAAAGCAGTGTGAAACTGCTTTAATTCTGCATTGTGTGGATACACCCCTGGAATCTTATTCCAACATTCAAGCTCTGACTTTAAAAATAGGGTTTTCTTGGCCAGATTTCTTCAGAGGAGGTTTGGCATCAAAGCAATGCTTGACATTTGGAAACTGAAGGAAAAAATTAATATAATACAATTCTTATTTTGGGGATGGCAATGCCCCAAATCCCCCTCCTTTGAGCTACATCCCTGTCTCTGCAACCCTTTCCTCTGGTCATAGTGAAACCAGGTTGTTTTTGAGCTTTGAGAAACATTCCTTTCTCTGGACTGCAACTCCCAGCATCCCCCTAACTTTGACTGGGGTCCCAGAAATTCAATTTATTTTGGTGTCTTTGCACTTCTCTGTTGCTAAAGTGGTCCAGCCTGGTCTCTCAGTCTCAGATAGGCCTCGTCTCCATGGCAACCAGGAGGAGGAAGGCGGATGCAGGAGGCGGATGCAGCATCATTGCAGCATCCGCATCAAAAGCCAGAGACGGGATGATGAAGCAGGTGAGGAGGGATGAAGGGGGGAAATTAAGGCCCAAATTAAAGTCTGGATGGAGAAATGAGAAGCTCTGTCACATGGCAGGGGCCCCATGGTTTGATCCCTGCTGCACCCCAAATCTCCATCCTAGCATTATAACAGTGTGTGTGTGTGTGTGTGTATCCTTTAAAGATGCATGCCACAAGGGCATTTAGGGAAGCAATGGGACCATTAAAGTGCAGGGCTGTGCTGTTTTATCCCAAAATGAAAGCAGGGACCCCATTGCACCCCAAATCTGCATCCCAGCAATCAATCAATCAATCAATCAATCAATCAAGATAGATAGATAGATAGATAGGGTGCTTTTTAAAAAGAAGATGCTTGCCATAGATGCATTTAAGGAAGCAGTGGGACAATTAAAGTGCAGGTTTGTGCTTTTTTTATTTCCATCTCTCAGTGGGTTTCCATCATGGCCAAGCAGGGATTCAAAACCTTGGTCTCCAGAGTCATAGCTGCCATAATTTCACAGATTAATCAAGAATGTTCCTAGAAAACTGGGAGAGTTGGAGGTCCTGGGATGTCCATCTCTGACCAAGAGGACACGACACGGAGGACATTTTCCACTGCTGCCCCAGCCCTTTGGAATACGCTGCCCACTGAGCTCCGCTCGACTACCACCCTGGCCCAATTCAGGAAGGACTTGAAAACCTTCCTGTTCCAACAGGCATTCCCCGATTAAAATCCTGTGGGCCTCCCTCCTCTTCTGTGGCCAAGAGGTTGGGCTACGGGGCTTTTAGCCTGTTGTTTTTTATTGATTGTATGGTTTGCTTTTATGTGTTTGTATTTTATATTGTTTTATGACACTGTTGTTTTTAACTTATGTTGTAAGCCGCCCTGATCGTAGGAAGGAGCGGGATAAAAATAAAAACTTTATTTATTTAACTTTATTATTTAAGAGTATGCAGTTCCCTTAGAGAGACCAAATGGGAAGGGAACAACCTCCACGTTTCCCTCTCTTTTAATTTGTGTATTTGTATCTTCCAGACTTTGACGGACGACACCGAAGATGTCTCCCTCGACTTTGGGAACGAAGAGGAGCTGGCGCTGAGCAAAGCAAAAATCAGGTAGAAACCAAACAGAAGGTAGTTGGGGATGGAAAGCATAATAAGGACAGACATTTTGGAGTGGAGCAATAGCCTCCCTAGCCCAGTGGAAAACCAGTATCCCCAGTGGAGAAGCCCACCGGCAGGACCTGAGGACATCTGCTCCCTCTGCATCTGGATCATGGGTCCTGCAGTACTCTCTAGTTGTCTTTTCTCTGGCTCCCCAAAAAGGAGCATGGATTGTCACATTAGGATTTGCCCAGTATGTATCCAAAGGCCCCAGTGCACACCACAAGTGCCCAGTGCATAAGAGAATGAATGAATGAATGAATGAAGAACAGAACGGTTCAATTCACATCAGAAGTGCCCAGTATGCATCCAAAATGTCCAGTACACACCACAAGTGCCCTATGAGCATGATAAGTGTTCAGTACACACCAGAAGTGTCTTTTCATAGGGCACTTGTGGTTTGTCATGGCCAGGTGTGCAAAACCACAAATCCCAGGACTCTATAAGATGGAGCTACAGCACTTAAAGTGGTGTTAAAACTGCATTATTTCTCCAATGTAGATGGACCCTCAGTATAAGGACAGTGCCACATGTTCTTATGCAGCATTTCCCAGGTTTATATCCCAGAGGCATCTTATGTTCCTACACAGAAGGTCCCATTTAAACATCTGGGTTGGGTTGGGAAAATCCTGGCCTAAAACAGTTTATTGCTGCCAGCCATAGTTGAAAGCCCTGGGTTAAATGGACAGAGCTGATGATCTACGGATGCTAACCATGGTTTGGGCCCTTCTCTTCTAGGCACCCTCTGGCCACGTTTTTCCACCTTTTCTTCCGCATCAGTGCCATCGTGACGTACTTGTTCTGCGACTGGTTCAGCAAGAGCTTCATCGCCTGCTTTGTCTTCATCCTCCTCCTTCTGTCCTTCGACTTCTGGTCTGTCAAGGTATCGATTCCTCAGCTCTTGCAACCCTTTGTGTAACATACAAGTTGTTGGAATGTGTATTTATGGGTTTTCCCCCTTCTGTGCCATTAGAACGTCACTGGGAGGCTTCTGGTGGGTTTGCGTTGGTGGAACCAGATTGACGAAGATGGGAAAAGCCATTGGGTTTACGAAGCCAAGAAGGTAACCCTTTACAAGGACTTTCCTTGCTCTTTATGAAACGTTAATGGTCCTAAAAATCTACGAAGAATGTATTCAGAAAGCAGAGAGACATTTTCCTTCCTAATTTTAAAGCTTGCTGCCGTGTGATGAAATCCGTCGCGGGTTGACTATAAAAAGGCAAATCTCAAAGCAATGCAGAATTAATTTACCGGACAAATAATTAGCCAGACTGGGCTGCTGCAACCTCTGTCTTGAAATGTTAATTTCAGCTTTGTTGCTAAAAGCAAAGGGAGGGAATGTGTGGAGCTCCAAATATTGGAGTGCAAATCCCATTGGGTGCAGCCACCATAGCCAATGGGGATGATGGGCATTATAGTCCAACGGGGCCACATATTTCGCTGGTTTAAAGATTCACC
Source organism: Sceloporus undulatus (assembly GCF_019175285.1). Classification (NCBI taxonomy): domain Eukaryota; kingdom Metazoa; phylum Chordata; class Lepidosauria; order Squamata; family Phrynosomatidae; genus Sceloporus; species Sceloporus undulatus. The sequence continues at coordinate 24,027,079 of NC_056529.1, forward strand.
TGTTCGTTGTTTTGCAAAATTCATCATGCACCCATCGTGTTTTGTTTAGAGGGTTTTTTGGATGGACCTAACCCAGTTTTGAGGAAGTTTATCCCTTAAGCTTGAGGAACCGATTCTACTTTCTTAGAATTAAAGTCCTATACTTTTGATAGTTCCCATTTCTGGTGAATTTGCTTCTCCTCTTTATCTTTGCAAAGATTTTAGCTGAGAACAACCTAAACCTAATTGCCGGTCTCATCAAAGTAGAGTCTCTGAATCGACGGCTGGAGAGAAAAATTGAGATTTAAGAAAACTGGAGTAACTCAATGGTTTTATTCTGGTTCGGGTTAACAATGGAAAGCCACCCATTTTTCAATGCAAGTTTTATTCTGAGGTTTGTCATTGCCTTTCGCAGAGGTTTCCAAAGCAAAGCAGAGATCCGAACCCTGATCTTGTCACAACCCTCTGCCTCCTTCCCTTGATTTAAAGTCAATTTCCCTCTCATTTCTCCTTTATTATGTATTAGGTCCCTTCCGCAGGCGCTGCTCCGACGGAAGCAGAAGCTCGGATATTTTGGCTGGGGCTGATTATCTGCCCCATAATATGGACCCTCTTCTTCTTCAGTACTTTGTTTTCCTTGAAACTCAAATGGCTGGTAAGGATGGGATGCAAAGAGGGAGGGAGAAAGAGAGACCCAATGGGGCAAAAAGCACTTTTTGCATGGCTGCTTTTATTATTCTATTTATTTCTATCCCACCTTTTCCCCAGATTGGGACTCAGAGCAGCTTACAACCATTAAAAAAAGAGACATGCAAATAAAATAAAATATGACACTACACAATTATAACTCTATAATGTATAACCACTTTTAAATGCCACTGCAACATTATATGGCACCCTGGGGTTTATAGTTTTGGGGAGGCACTAGAGCGCTCCAAGTTTGTTTGCAGTTGCATGCCTTCAAGTCATTCCCAACTTATAGCGACTCTAAAGGGATCCTATCATGGGGTTTTCTTGGAAATATTAATTCTGAAGTTTGCCACCATTGCCTTCCCCTGAGGCTGAGAGAGTGTGACTTATTGCCCAAGGGTCACCCAGTGGGTTTCATGGCCAAGCGGAGGATTGCCAGCATTGAAAGCTTCAGGCTTAGAGACGTATCCATCTTCTTTCCTTGCAGGCGCTTGTGATTGCCGGCATTTGCCTTCAGGTGGCTAATCTTTATGGCTACATCCATTGCAAACTCGGAGGGTCTCAAGCCATGCATAAAATCTCCTCCAGGTTTCCAGGGCAAAAGATGTTCCAGAGGGTAAGTGCTACTCTGGGTGCGTTCAGACTGCAGAAATAATGCAGGCTGACCCCATTTTAACTGCCACGGCTCCATCCTACAGAAACCTGGGATCTGGAGTTTGCAAAGAAGGTCTTAGGTGCATCAACATTGTAGAAATAATGCAGTTTGGCACTACATTAGCAATTATGGGTCTCCATCTGACAGAATCCTGGGATTTGGAGTTTGGGGAGGAGGTCTTAGGGTGGGCTCCACTTCCAAAAAGGCAGAGGAAGGGGGCAAGGTCCTCTTTCCACAAACAGGTTCCTGTTTAGCCGGGGAGAGTTTTGATGCAACTGCCACCCATACAGGCCTTTCACCGAAAGCAGAACAAGTCTGGTTCCGAGTTCAATTCTTCTTTTTGTGAAGAGGTGCTTGCTGAGTTTGCATTGGGAGGGGAGAGAGAGATATAGTCTGATATATTTATCTTGCAGGAAATGCCGGAGGAATTTCAGAAGACGGTTCTGAAAGGGATGGGGACCCGAAATCATTAAAGGAACAGATGACTGGTAAGAAGCATTTAGAAATACCCTCCTTGTGCCAGTTTGAGACCAACGGCATTCGGTTTCAGAAGGAAGAGCGAGATGTGGAGCGAAGTTAGTCTTTTATTCGCAACTTCCGTTCACACTCGCTGGCCTCTTTCGCACTCGCACATGCAGCCTCTGTTTTGGTAGGAAGCTCTTCTGATGTTTTCCCCTATATCGAGGCATGTGATATGCCGGCATTCCCCTCCAACCCTGTTCATCCCTAATGTGAGATCTCAGCCTTTGAATGAGAAGAACTGAAATCTCTTAAACCACAAACCAAACCAAGCCTTGGCTTCACCAGAATTAAAGCTCTACATTTCCCTTTGATCTCCATTGAAGACAGGAGATGGATTCGGCCCAATTCAGGTCTCATTACACATCCCAAACCTCCACTATGTTTTATGCATGCACATTGTTTTTAGAAGCACAAAAATGGGATGCTTTCACTTAATAAAACAAGAAGGTAGCTCTGAATAAGGAGCATACCAGTTGGGGAAATCTGGAATTTGCAGCCCAAAGCAAGTAACTTTCCCAAGACCCGGCCTTGGAAACCCTTGATTTTAACCTAAGTGATTTGGTCAAGCTGGCTGGGATTTATGGGAGCTGAAGTCCAAAACACCTGGAAGACCATCGTTTGGAAACCACTGATTTAGGTGGCTGCCCCTCTAGAAAGGGGCACATAAATTTAATGATGATATTCTCACAGGAAAGCAGGTAATTTCACGCTCTTATGCAATGCTAAGCCGGGATCAAGTGCAAGGCCCAACTGGGCTCAATGTAAAACTATGGTTCTTGTGTCATTGGAGAGCTAGCTGTGTGATATACTACTCCAAACTATCTGCTGGAAGCATATCTCAGGCATAAGGCAAAGTTGTGACTGCAAAGATGCTGAGGAACAGTAGAGTTAGTGCACATGTAACTAAAAATATCAACACAGAGATAACGCCTTTTAAGTTACCCTTCTATAGTTTCAGGCTCTCTGCTTTCCTGAGAAACTGGCGGTCAGAAAAGAGATGCACTGTCTTTATGCGGAACAATGTTGGTGGTTATGAGAACGACTGAAGAGCAAAGCGGAGGCTGAGAAGCAGCAGACGGAACCAACGTAAGAAACACTCCTAAAATAGAAAGAGATATTCTTGTTTTTAAATTAAAAACACCCCCTAAATTACTCAAAATGGCTGATTTCATGCATGATGAAAATAACACCACGAAGGGCAATCAAGCGTTCACAAGAGTCGTGTCGGTTGTGGCCACACAATGTTTAGGCGCAAACTGTACCACTGTCCTTAAAAAAAAAAAAAGAGAGAGAGAGAGAACTCAAATAAGCATTTATGACTTCAATTTATTTGAAAAAGGAATGATTTATATCTTCCTGTGCAGAGAGGCTTAAGGTGATCAGTGCTTTCCTATGACTTGTAAATTCTCTTTGTTGTTCAAGTGTTCTCTTCTTCCTGAGGCTGGTTTTGGCTGCAGTAGTCTTGGATTTCTGCAGAAAGACATACGAAGGGGAGATGTAATGCACTCCTCCTGACTTGCAGTATATTTGTATTTAAGGCTGGAAACCTATATACACATGTGTGTAACACACGGGTCTCTATGCACACCTGGGAGTAAATCCCACTGAGTTCAAAAGGGCTTACTCCTACGTGAGAATACTTAGGAAAGAAGTGTTAAGTCCTCCACACTCCAAGCTGCCCTCAGTTGCAGCATGGGGCTACTCCAGAGTAATGGTGATATATTTTAAGGATACAGACGAGTTGGAGGGGGTTCAGAGAAGGGCAACACGGATGACAAGAAGTATGGAGAACAAAACCTAGGAGAAAAGGCTGAAGGAGCTGGGCATGTTCAGCCTGGTGGGGAGAGGACTAAGAGGTGACATGATCACCCCCTTTAAATACCTCAAGGGCTGTCACAGAGGAAGGGACAGACCTGTTCTCCACTGTCTAAGCTACAGCCTCCATTTCCAGCTGCAGAGATTTGCTCTCAGGTATGAGAGCAAGAAATGCGGGAAGTGGAAGGCATGGCAATTTCCTATTCCCATGTACGGATGTGAGAGCTGGACAGTTAAGAAAGAAGATAGGAGGAAAATCAATTATTGGAGATTATGTGTTGCTGGAGAAGAGTGCTGAGGAGCCAAAACGACAAATGGGACCAAGAGCAGATCAAGCCAGAAACCTCCCTGGTAGAAGCCAAGATGGCCAAAGTGAGGCTGTCGTACTTCGGACACATCATGAGAAAGAAGGACTCATTGCTGGGAAAGGTGAAGGGAAGGAGGAAGACCGCATGCAAGATGGATGGACTCTATTAAAGAGGTCACAGTTATGGGGTTGTAGGAATTAAGCAAAGCAGTAAAGGACAGAGGGTCTTGGAGATGTCTCATCCATAGGCTTGCCATGAGTCGAGATCAAGTCGAGGGCAGTTAACAACAACAATGAGTTGTGCCTAAATAACCTAAAGGCACCAGATCCCTTCCAGTCTTGGAAACTAACCAGGATCAGCTCTGGTTAGTGCTTGGATGGGAGACTTCTAATGAATACGACGTGCTGTAAACTGTATTTCACAGGAAGGGCTGGCAAAAACCTCTCTGAGGAAACCTTGCCTAATCCCAGGAAATGTATGGAGTCACATACACAAACATAAGCAACTCAAGTGTGAGAACACCAACACTTCTGCACTGCAGCTGCTCCTCTACCCCACTCCCTGAAGGATCCTGAACTTACTTTGGATGATCTTCCGGTAGGCTAACGTGGCTGGAGAGTTTGGTACCACAGAGAAGAATGACTGTCCTTTATCACAGCTTTTTCCTGGGGCGAGGAGAGGAGGAGGACCATCAGGTAAAGTCTGGTCAAAGCACATGCAGAAAACCATCCCTCTTTTCATCCCCCCTTTTTGTGTTGCCTAACACCCCCAGGACACATCCAAAGCCCACAGAAGGTCCAGTGAAATAATAAGAATAAGAATAAGTATCCAGCAACATCTGGAGGGTCAACCTTTCCTTACCCTCTCTTGCAGTAAAAAAATATTCCCCTTGTGCGTACTGTATGTTCTTTTGCATCATGTTTGTATGCAATGCAGGTATCAGATCCCAAGACACTACACTACCTATTTGAGGGTCCAGAGGCACTTTCCCAAGGAGAGGTAGGTTATAACTGTGGCACATGGCCTCCGCGCCTCCAGTTGTCGGGGGGAAGATCTGCGACTCTGTCTGCAAAACAATGACAGGGTTAAAATATGCTCCCTGGCCATGAAAGACTTAGAATAAGGAATACTGTTCCTCTCCTCTTAATTCAATTGGCCCCAACAGTACAAGAATCATTCTCAGGCTTCAAGTATTAACAATGAGCATACCTTACACTTTGGGCATACAAAGCCACTCATATTTTCAACCACTCCTACAATGGGCAGCTTCACCTTACGGCAAAAGGTGATCTCTTTTCGAACATCCTGAAGAGCCACTTCCTATTAAAAATGAAACAAACCAAACTGATTATGAGGTAGCGAAATGGCAGCATGGCATTGCATGTTTACTGCCATAACTCCCCATTAAAATATTGCAAATGTAGCAATGTAACTGAGGTTTCAGCCAATGGCCAGCTCAAGCTACTGAAAAGTTGGCCCTCAAACCTGTAGTGTTGAAGTCAGTGGGCTTCCTTAGGGAGCTGGCTCCACAATATCAGGGCCACAGAAAAGAAAGCCCAACTCTGAATCCATGGTGAATTCTCAGATTAGGCAGATAGAATTTAGAAAACTCTGACCAAACAAAAAGGCTCTGTGACAGGGAGATACTACCTATACTTGGCTATGAGTTGTCCCCTTAACTGGAATAGCAGTGACCTACTTTGCGGAACTGCTTGCAGATCATTAAAAACTGAAAGGCCTTTTTGCATAAGTGCAAGTGAAGCAAATGGTAGTGCTGAGCCAACTCTCCTATCCAGGAAACATCCTAAATTTATCCTATAATCCTTTCCTCAAAGGAGATTGTCCCCCAAAGCTAGAATTATAATTCACAGTTGTGTCAGGGCAAATTTAAGAATTACAAAGCGTTAGCAAATTCAGCCTGCGTTGGAAACAAAACGCTTCCCTGCATCTTAAATCAAAGTAATCTGTCCTAGTGAAGGTCCCCAAAGAAGAGAGAATGTATTAAGACTTTCATATGTGCTTACAAGTTGACTAACTTATGATAACTCTAAGGTGAACCTATCACAAGTTTCCTTGGCAAGATATGTTCAGAATAGGCTGGCCACCATTGCTGAGAGAGAATGACATGTCCAAGGTAACTCAGTAGGTCTGTACAGCCCTCCTGGAGTCCTAGTCCAATCCTCAAACCACCATGCCACACTGGCTTTCTTGCTGACACTAATTTAGCATTACAGCTTCATATTCAAATAAACCTTTAGGGAGAAAATTAAACCCAGCTTTCTTAGCCAATTGTAAGAACTATGTATCTTACCTGTGGAGTAGTGATTATCACTGCTCCATCTATGCCAGCGGCACTGAGATACTGGACCACGGAAAGGTGCTCATCCGATGTTCCTGGTGGTGTGTCTACAATCAGGTAGTCAATCTCACCCCAGTCCACATCACGAAGAAACTGCTTAATCATTCCTGAAAACGTGAAATGTCAGATTAAAATTCACAACTGAACCTTCAAGACCTCAAAAGAAGTGTATTATCTAGTGGCCTTCACTTTCGCTGCTGAAGCTAAAACTGTGACTTAAGTCTTCTCTCTTTTGCCCTCTGCTGGAAGCTTCTTTGGGAATGCATCACACCCAACAGCCATCTGAAAAGTGACAAACCTTCTTCTGAACTCAGAAGCTCACTTTTTTAATTCTGACAAGGCTGCCTATTTGCAAGGTTCATCCTTGCGTCTTGTTGGCTGGATCCAACATTGCATTTCCAGTGGATTCCCTTACTTATACCTTAATCTGTGACCCCTACTAACCCTGCGGTGCTTGGGGCACCTAATATCCCGCTCTGAATGTCTGGGAAACTCTCTAAGGGGACACTTTGCTACCAGGGAGAACTTCAGTGGGAAGGAAAAGAGAAGAAACTGTCCAATTGTGTTAATGTAGTACCACAAGCATGCTTAAGTATTCTGATGGATCTCAGTCTGTGTATGTCCACAGTCCTGCTTTCCCTTTTTCCCTTTGGCCACTCCACAAAAGAAAAACAACCAAACATGTTACTGACCATTCTGAGATACAGACCGTTCTTTTTGGGTCCTCTCCAAATCACAGCATCATCAGGACTGCTGAGCAAGAATCCCACCGACATAACACCCAGGTTCTCTTCAACGTACTTGAAAAACAAAGCAAAGACACTACTGAGGATGAAAAAAGACACAGTGAGGATTACACACATTCTGTACCTGAGGCTCTACAAGTGTTTATTTTAACACTTTTAAGTATCATTGTACTTGGACTGATTTATGAGGCAAATATATGCAAACTGTCTATAGGTGGCATGGGGTATTATTTTAGTATTTATTTCATCTTTAATGCCGCCTTTCTCCCTGAAAGGGACCCAAGGGTAGTTACACATTCAGATATGATTTTAAACCAACTCCACGAAACTGCATGTGCCATGCTCCATTCACATGCCCTCAAAGACTATACTCCACATTGCTTTTGTAAGTCTCCAAGAGGATCCCTATGAGGATTTAAAAACAAAACCAAACAGACAAACCACTCACCACCGGAGACCAGCCAGAGCCACTCTGGTGAACCTGAAAATGGCAATATTCCAATACGTTAACATTTGTAACGAAAACCAACAGGAAGATTTAAAAGAAAATTGTATGATCACACAGGAAACCAACACACACATTTCTAAGATATCAGCAATCAAAGAAACCTGACAGGTCTTGTCTTTAAACTGGGAAGAAATGGGATACATGTAGCCACTTGTAATACAAGACAACTGCTTTTGCTACACAAAATGATGTACACCAAGGGCAGCCATTTAATCCAACCGCCTTGTTTCCCAGTAACTTCCATTTTTAGCTCTTTAGAAGAACCTTAACATCACTCCTAAAAACCTTACAGATGTTAAAAAGGAATCCCTTGGATGAATCTTGCCAAGAATACCCAATGATAAGTTTGCCTTGAAGGCAGCTTGAAGGCCCATAAGGACACTTACGCTTGCAGGACCCTAAATAAGCATCCTGTCAAGACACACCACATGCGCTAAGTCTCACCTGTTCTCCCTCCAGGCCCATGATTTTAGGGATAGATGGGCCACAAATGTCAATGTCCAGCAGAGCTACCTGGGAGGGGAGGAAAAAGTGCAAAGTTTGATTCCAACAATATTGCAAAATGAAATCAGTGATCAAAGACACTACAAACTCATTTATACGTTCTCCCAAAATATTCTGCATAAATAGAAGAAAATACCATATATACTTGACTATAAGTTGACCTCATGTATAAGTCAAGGGCAGGTTTTGGGGCCAAAATTATAGATTATTATGCCATGACCCATGAATAGGTCAAGGGTAAATCATGGAGGCTCCTTCAGTGTGTCTATGTGTGCGTGCAGCAAGAAAGACTCTAACTGAGGCTCTCTGCTCCATTGTTTCAGCTTTCCTTTCCTCCTTCACTCCTCAGACGGCGGGTGGGACACTGTTTGTACATTACCATACTGACCCATAAATAAGTCGACCTAAGATTTTGGGGTCAATTTTTGGGCGTAAATTTCTCAACTTATAGAAGAGTCTATACGGTATGTTCAGAATTTTTAATACTGCGTGTGAACACATCTGAAGAAGTGGACAGTGTCTACCAAAGACACTGGCCATAATAACAGTCGCTGCACTTTAAGGCCACACAGAGCCTGACCTGCCTGGCTTCGTCCTCGGCTAAGCCATGCGCCAAGTGGGCGCTGAAGGTGCTCTTGCCCACGCCTCCTTTCCCAGACAAGACCAGGAGCTTGTGCTTCACTGTCTTCATTTTCTCCTTGATTTCTTCAATGGCTACAAAGGAAGAGAAGAAGAAGGAGTAAGTCCACAGCCAGAACTGACCTGTCAGCCTCGTTCTGGAGCAACTCAAGGGATTGTTGGAGCTGAAGTCCAAAGTGACGCTTCTGTTGCCTTTCCTCCCCAAAAGCTGTGGCTTAAGAAGAGCTGACAGCCCCTCCCTTGACAACTGCAGGATTCTGGGAGATGTAGTTCAAAATGACGCTACTATTGCCCCTCCTTTCAAAAAGCTGCAGCCTGAGGCAACCTGTCTGACCCATCCTGGGGCAACTGGGTGGATTCTAGGAGCTGTAGTCCACAATTACACTTCTATTGCTCCTCCTCCCACCAAACTATGAGGATTCTGGGATCTGTAGTCCAAAGCTAGGCATCCGTCCTTCCTTGCCAAAAGCCTAAGGGGACTTGGCAGCCCTATCCTAGAGCAAGTGAGGAGGATTCTGGGAGTTGTACTCCAAAATGGCCCTTCGAGTCTCCCTCTTCTTCTAAAGCTGTGGCCTGAGGCGACCTGGCAGCCCTTCCCTAGAGCAAATGGGGGATTCTGGGAGCTGTAGTCCAAGACTACACTTCTTCTATTACTCCTCCTAACCAAAACCTGTGAGGGGACCTGGCCCCTCCTTTGCCAATGAGGGGAGTGTGGGAGCTGTAGTCCAAAGCTAGGCGTCTGCCCTTCCTCCCCTTTCTAGCAGCCCCATCTTGGAGTAGGTGAGGGGGATTCTGGGAGTTGTAGTCCAAAACGACGCCCCTCTCTCTCTCTCACCTGGGTCGGGCCCCGCCGGCCTCCCCGAGGCGCAGAGCCCTTGGTTGGGGCAACCCCGGCATGCCTCCGCCTTCCCCGCTTGGTCGCTGCCGGTTCCGGGGCATTCTGGGAAGGGGGACACAACAGGATTAGAAAAGAGAATTGGAAGGGTTCCGCAGCCGAAAGGGTCCCCACCTTCCTCCCCTCACCCTGAGGAGGGACGTCCACCAAGACCGAGTCGCCTCTCTCCGCTGCCATGCCGGAAAGGCATAAAAAGAACACACTTCCGGTCCAGGTGGAATACACTTCCGGTTGTGCACCGGCATATATGTCCCCCACGACCGAACCAGGAAGCGGTGACGTCAGCGAGTGGAATGACAAAAGCTCCGCCTCCTATGAGTGAGCGCCTGAGCTGCCGCGCATGCGCGTTCCCAAAGCGGTGCGCTTTCGTGAGGGAGGCGGGAAAACGTAATGAAGGGGAAAGAAGGGAGCGGCGCGCGTCACGTGGCTTCACGCGGCGTTTCCTATTGGCTGGCCCAAATCTCCTCACTCAGCCCAGTTTGGGGTTTCTGAGGGAAAGGAGGGTGCTGCTGTGACACGCGTTTTTCGTTCACACGTTACTTTTGCGGGGGAAAGAGCCCTGCTTTATTATCACATATCCCTTTCTTTCGTCTTGTGCTCTCTCTCTCTCTCTCTCTCTCTCTCTCTCTAATATGATTATAAAATATAATCATATAATTATTATAATATAATATTCTTATAATACATTATAATAACATAATAATTTCTTCTCGCAACGAAAAAGTGCAATTTTAATTCTTTTTCTCCTCACAAAATTTTAATTCTTATTTTTTTCTTGAAAAATATATAAAATGTATATATATATATATATATAAAATATAAAGCCCTAAGTTATTATCATGTATCCCTTTCTTTCGTTTTGCTACATTTTATTATTCTATACATATATTTATATATATAAAATATAGAATAATGTAATAATATATAATATAGTATACAATAATATAATTGCTGCTTGCAATTTTAATTTTTTTTTGTGATAAAATTGTAACTTATTTTTCTTAATATATATGTATATATATATATATAATATGTATTTATACATGTATATATAATGTATATTAAATATAAAGCCTTAAATTATTATCATGCATGCCTTTCTTCGTCTTGCTATATTATATATTATATAGAATATTATACAATAATAAAATAATATATTATATGATATTCCTGTGACAAAATTGTAATTCTTATTTTTTCTTTATATAGAATATTATAATACTATTATAATAATAATAATCTATTATTATATGATATAGTATACAATCATATAATAATTGCTGCTTGCTAGGAAAAATGCAATTTTAATTTTTTTCCCTTGTGATAAAAACAATAATAATTAGTATAATTAAAATTGTAATTCTTAATTTATTTCTTGAAATATTTTATTTCAATTTATATTATAAAGCCCTAAATTATTATCACGTATCCCTAATAATTAGCAAATATTGAGCTCAGGCTGGAGAACCTAGAGGTTCCTATGGAAAGCACCTCTCTAGGCATCTGTAGGTCCTCCAGCATGGCTCTATGGTCAGCCTCTGGCAGACGTAGACCATAGAGTTGTGATGGAGCCTAGAGGTTCCTAGGGAAAGCACTTCTCTAGGCATCTGTAGGTCCTCCAGCATGGCTCTACTTCTGCCAGATGTTGACCATAGAGTTGCACTGGAGGACTTGGAGATTCCTAGACTGGTGTTCTTTTTGGTAAAAAGAATAGTGTTTGTTTTTTAACTGCATTCATTCCACCTTCACAGGTTCCTTCTCCCTTAACCCCAGCAAATGTGGACCCATATACCTTCTTCCTCCTCCTTACTGGTTTCTAAAAAGAACTAGGCATCTCCTTCTCTGAGGCAGCCCTTTTTCCTATCTCTAAACCCGGAACGCCTGGGATGTCCATTTCCATTTGTGTCTATCCCAAGCCCTCTCCTTCACAGGGGCCATGATGCCCTCCTCCTCATCTTTTGTGACAACATCAGACAGTCACAGACACTGCAGTCAGGCAGCAGCTGCAAAAGGAGGAAATCTGGTTTTGGTGAACCCCCCTCAAAATGGCAGCTGCCTCGCTTTCTTGAGCCTGGCTTGGCGAGAGAAGGCTGGGCGCCCGCTTTAGATGGAGTACCTGGGCACTACCCAGACAGCGACCTACTGCGGACCCCGGAAGAGCTGCCTCCTCCCAGAGGTGGCCCCTACAAGCTTGAGCCACGATAGCTACCAGGCTTACTACCTGCCTGGCTACCGCTACCTGAACTCATGGAGACCCAGCTTGTTCTACAAAGTTTCCTCCTTCCGGCCGAGCGATGAGGCCGGCGGACGCCTCTGTGCCCCCCTGCGGCCACCCACTATCCTCCCCTCGGTGCGGCCGTCCCTCTATGCCCGCTACAGCCCCCACGACTGGTACAAAGCCAATGCCAACGCCATCAAAGGGTCAGAGGCCTATCGGCACTGGGCCGGGCGGCTCAACGCCGACTCGACGCGGCTGATCCAGGATAAGGACCAGTTGACCCGCCAGCAGCAGGAGGATTCAGGGAAGAATATCGGGCAGAGGCTAGCGGACATCGACTTCTGGAGGTCGGAGTTGTCCTATGAGCTGGAGCGGTTGCTGACTGAGACCCGAGCGCTGGACACGGCCAAGCGGCGCCTGGAGTGTGCTGCGGATGAGGCCCAGGGACCCCTGCAGGTGGGTCTCCTTGGCGCTAATTTGGGTTACAGCCTCTCATGGGACGGAAAATCATAGAATCGTGGAGTTGGAAGAGACCACAACGGCTATCCAGTCCAGTGCCATGCAAGAACTCACAATCAAAGCCATCCCCGACAGATGGACAATAGAAGTGGCTTGGCTAAAGCCAGTGGGGTGTCATGGTTTGAGTATTGAACTACGTATGACTCTGTAGACAAGGGTTCAAATCCCAATTCAACCATAGAAACCCACTGGTGACCTTTGGGCAAGTCATACTCTCAGCCTCAAAGGAAGGCCATGGCAAGCCTCCTCTGAATAAATCTTGCCATGAAAACCCAATGTTAGGTTCGGCTTAGGGTTGCCATGAGTCGGAAACCATGCCACACAACAAGAACAGGAGCAAACCAAAGAGGGTAAAATTCAAAGATCTAGCTGTGTTAGTCTATAGCAGTGGCTCCCAACCTTTGCTCCTCCATTTGCTTTGGACCTCAGCTTCCAGAAGCCCCAGCCAACTTAACCAATAGTCAGGAAAGATAGGAAATGAAGTCCAAGTCATCTGGAGGACCAAAGTTTGGAAACCACTGGTCTGTAGAATCAATATGTAGAAAGATCTTGTAGCACCTTTGAAGCTAACCGAAAGAAGCTGGCAGCATGAGCTTTCAGAAACTCAAGTCTACTTCCTCAGATGCATTTTCTTTTCCTTTTGCAGGTAGCCTTGGAATGCTTATACAACCGGGAGAAACGGATGGGGATCGACTTGGTCCACGATGATGTGGAAAAGAACCTAATACAGGTATCTCTGGGCTTTAGGAAATGGCTTTTCGGAGACAGACAAAATGAGTCATTGGGCTATGCCTTGGATAGACTGCGTCTTCTTCAAATTCATTTCTTCTCTAGGGAAGTGGACTGGAAGTTTTGGAACAAGTGGGAGACTTGGTTTGCATCTTTTCATGTCGAAAGCCCAATCTGAACCTAAATTCAAATTAATGATAGTAATAAAAAGGGAGGACGTTTCAGTTGTGGGAAATGGCTGTGAACCTGTTTGGCTCCATTTAAAAAAGGGCCTGGAAATTGCAGATTGCTAAAGCAAATTGCTAATCACAAGTAGAGTAAATCCGCTGAAGTGTAGGATTTACAAACAGGCTGAGTCTCCTTTATCCAAAATGCTCAGGACCAGAGGCGTTTTGGATTTTGGATTTCCCCCCCAGATTTTGGCATATTTGCATGTACACATAGTGAGATCTCTTGGAGATGGGACCCATGTCGAAGCATGATTTACGTTTTGTATGCACCTGATACATATTTGCTTGAATGCGTAATTTTATACACATTATTTTTACTAATTTGGGGCATGAAACAGAGTTTGTGATTTCTAAATACTCAACGTTTTAAGTAGCTGCTACAGAAGAAATTTCAGGATCGAAGGTCGATTTCATGAGGCAGGACTTTTATGGAGGGAATGGTCTTACTTTGTGTGGTTTACAACAACAACAGATACATGGGTATAGGAAGGCATACGTAAAAGCTGACAAAAAGGTTATTATTAACATACCACAATAATTACACAAAGTAAGTAAATCTTTGTTGAATCAGACTGCCGACTCTATCAAACAATTAAAAAGAAGAAACAAACACAACATCGTTGACGAGGAAACACATCGACAAATGAGGAAATATAAAATGTAATATACAAAACAATATATGCCGATTAAAAAAGCAATTTTCGGTTTAAAAATGAAGACAACCAAAGAATGCCATTCTTTCTTGCCTTGTAGGAAACGGACGTGATCCGCACCTGCCAAGAGAAGATGAGAAAGCTTGCGGAAAAAATTGATCAACAAATAAAGTAAGCTTTCAAGAGAATGCAATGCTTTTTGAGATGAAACTGGTTGGGTAAGTTGTGTCTGTCGTTTACGGAATTAAGTCCCAAACTGTGTGAATTGCATTCAAAAAACTGCAGTTTTGGACGGCGGTTCTCACAGTGAGGATCAAAATGGTGAAATGATTCATTCTTGCCCAGGAGAATGAAATTTGGGAAGACTTTCAGCCTTATTGCCAGCCAGCTGGAATGTGTTTAGGATTCATAACATTACCCAGGAAATCACACCCAGATTTCAGAGGAAGGAGCTGGAAAAGATCCGCAAAGGCCTTAAAAGGCAAGCTTTGTTGTTCCTCTCCTTTGCAGGCAATTGTTTGCTGACATTAACAGCAGGCACAAATTCAACAGGTGAAGAAGGGTTTACTGGCAAGAAGAAACAGCATTATGCAAGCTCCCTTTTAGACTCCAATTATCATTCCGCTAAAAGCAATTCAATGGAAGAGAGTTCTTAACCTTTGGAACTCCCTGCCACAAGAAACTAGGCTTAGGTTCTTTTTCCAAAGACCTTTGAGGCTTTTAGCAACAGATTGCATGTTAAGTTTTTGTTAAAATAGATTATTTCTAATTTTTAATATTAGCAGATTGGTGCAATATTTTCAAAGTGCATGCGCCTTGCACAGTCATACCACTTTGATACCACTTCTGGATGGTATCCTGGGATTTATAATTTCATGATATAACTCAAATCCTCCGTAATGCTGCCATTCGGGTGAATGCACTAGAAGATTCAAAGTACAGTACCAGGCCAAACTACAAACACCCAGAATTCTGTAAGTAGCAGGTGCGACAGTTAAAGTGGTATCAAAGTACTCTAATTTATGCAGTCTGGATACACTTCTGATCAATATGTTTAAAATGTAGTGCTTGGATATTATAATTTGTTTAAGTTGTTCAATTATTTAATTCCTGTCCTCCCTTCTTTCCTGGCATGGAACCCCAAAGGGTTTGCAAAAGTGTGAGAGCAAGATGTGTCGACTTTATAATTTTTATCTATCTGTACCTGTTTTTGTGTTTCTTGCAAACTTCCTGGAGTCCTAGTTCTGGAGAATTGTGCGATATAGGTGGATGTGTATCCACACTGCATAATAATACAACTTTGATTCCGCTTTAACTATAATGGCTCTGATCTATGGAAACCTAGGATTTGTAGTTTGGGTGGCAGATGTTGTATTGTAGTCCCCTGAACTATGGCTCTAGGGCTTTCTGGCAGAGAAGTCTAAGCACCTCACCAAAGTATAAATCTCAGGCTTCCATAGGATGGAGACATGGCAGTTAATGTGGTATAAAAATGCTATCAATTGTGTAGTGTAGATGCATATCCATGGACAATGAAGGGAGCCTGCGTGAAGAAGTTTGCTCCATTGTGGTGACATTTTGCTAAACTTTCAGCCTCAGTTCACATATTTGCAAAACATTACTTGCTGCTTCTCCTCTCTTCTGTTGCCTATGCTATATATTGAAAATATGCTTTGAATGACAGAGGTCTTTTGCCCTTTCTGACAGCATTAACAGAGACGCCCAACATGCCCTGGAGCGGGACCTTGGCGACAAAAGCTCAGCCCACTTTATTGATGAGAAATGCTACAACCTGAGGAACACTTCAGACAGCATTAACTACTACCACGGAGTGGAGAAAATTGATGGAACGTAAGTACCAGCATCCTTGCTTGGAACAGCTAGAGTAATCTATAAACTATATAGAGGAAGTAAGAAACAAATGCTAAAGAAAATTTCCAGATATTATAGAGACCCCATTTAACTGGAAAGTCAACTTCCCGAATTTCCAAGGTATTATTTTGAACATTCAACTGCTTTGCCCTAGTTTTGAGCGTAAAATCTGAATATTTGTGCAAGTGTGTGGACTGTGCTCCAAAGCAACCTCAGTCTGAGGCCAGGAGGAGGAGTTCAAAGATATAGGCATTGGAACACAGGAGGGATGGAGAAGACAAACCTGGAGCGGTCAAGGCTGTGTAGTGACCGATAAGGAGTTTGTTTTAGTATGTTAGCATATCATTTTAGCATTTTATAGTGTTACATTTTATCATCTGTTTTTGATTATACAGTTGGCCCTCCACATCCACAGCTTTGACTTTGCAGATCTGATTATTTACAGTTTTGATTAATATGTTCTCTCTAGGAATTTCTAGGTCTTCCAGCGCAACTCTGCCAGAAGTTGACCATAGAGTTGTGCGGGAGAACCTAGAGGTTCCTAGAGAAAACACTTCTCTAGGCATTTGTAAGTCCTCCAGCATGCTTCTGTGATCAACCCCTGGCAGATGTTAACCATAGAGTTGCGATGGAGGACCTAAAAATATAAATTATGCATGTTTTAAAAGGAAGAGTTATAAGTCAAGATGAAAGGGAAAAGAGAAAGTCAACAGGATTCATGACATAGGTTTCATCAATACCCAATTCTTCTCACCTTGCAGAGTCTCCGTTCCTGAAACGTGGGCCAAGTTTAGCGACGACAACATCCGCTATTCCCAAAATGCGCGGGCCAACACTGCCACCCTTTGCAAGGAAGCAGATCATACTCTGGAGATCACATCGGATGACATGTGGAGGCAGTGGACTGACACTAACTTGGCTTTCGATTCTCGCATCTCGGAAATAGCAGATTCAAAGAACCAGCTGCAAGCCCAGCTGGCCAAGGTAGGACCGGGTTGTCAGAGTGGGAGCTGATTCTTCAGCCAAACACGGTGGCCCTGTGGATTCTTCCGCCTGGGAATGTCACTATAAGTCTGCCATATATGTGTCATATATATGTCACTATAAGTCTGCCCCATATATATATATGTGTGTGTGTGTATGTGTGTGTGTGTGTGTGTGTCATTATAAGTCTGCCATATACGTATGAGGTCACAAATGGTGCATCAGCACTAAACAGACCTCTTCCAGACTGCTTTTAAGATGCATGAGCACCTTGCAGGGGGAACATATTGCTGGACATAGTGACTTCTTGGATCCTGTCTAGCTGCCCTGAGTCCCAGTTTTGGGGAAAGGGTGGGATATAAGTAAATACGTATACTTTTATTACTACTATCTAGAAGGCTTTTAAAGCTGTGGTTTGATGAGGGGGTGTGTGTATTCCTATCTTATTTTTAATGTAATCTGGTGTTGTTTTTAGGGCCATAATGCATCAGTGAAATAATGAAACAGGATTTCAGTGCAAAAGTGCTGTTTCGCTATTTCACAGGTGCACTATGATGCTCTAACTCTTAAGAAATATATACATACAGAAAGGAGAAACTCATAATACTCCAAAGCAACCAGTCAATTTTGTCTTTTACCTCAAGTGAGAGAGTTAGAATAGATTTGATTTTATGGTTGCTATTATTTTTAGACACCTTAAATTATTTTTAACCTTTGTGAGTTTTAAATTTTGGTGTGTGTGTGTGTGTGTGTGTGTGTGTGTGTTTTTAGCGTTATTGCTTTAATGTGTTTTATATTGTGAGCCGCCTTGGGCCCCTTTTTGGGAGAAAGGCAGGATAAAAATTAACTACATAAATAAAAGCCGGTCCATGTTTTTGGCTGCAGCCTTGCTTCTTTTTCCCCATCTAAAAAGTCTCATAATGATTTCAAGGGGGAAAATACCTTGCAATCCTCCCAGGTAAGCATGGTCAGCCTTGGCAGAAAGCGTCTGCCTTTGGTTACAGATTGGACCGAAATAAAAGTCACATCATTGGAAAGAGGAGCCATGGATTGGCAGGGGATCGTGTTACTCCATCCTACATCATATATTGTGGCCATATTCCAAGAGTCAGAAAGCAAATGAGAAAAACAGAGACGAAAGAGGGAGGGAAGGGTGGAGAGAGACAGAGAGAGAAAGAGAGGTTGGCTGTAGGTTGGTTACATGGCTGCCAAAGCATTCAAACATACACCCCTTCTCTTTCCAAAAAACGAGTACAAATTTGCCCTCTGGCATCCGTAGCAGTTTATGCCAGTTCACCTCCATGCGAGAGCGAAGATGGGATGCCTGCCATCCACTCCTTTATTTATTCATATTTTTATTTCCCCAATCGGAACGACTCTTGGTTTAAATTATTCTGCTGCCGGGAGCAGAGTGAGCGAGTGGACGGAAACCGAGAGATAAAATCAACTGAGAGATAAAATCCACTCTGTTAGAAAACCACACAGAGAAAGTGCGAAGGACGTGTTTCCCTGGATTCGAAATATTCCAAATGCAGGAAGCAAACGTCAGAACAAAACTCAGATGTGACTCTTTTCTGGGACAAAAGGGACGGCCGTGACATTGGGTTCCTGTTGGCAGATAATTTTCTGTCCTGATTCAGACTTGTTCCACATACACACATCTTTCCAAAACATTTCTATGAAAGGCAAAGTTTATATGAGAGTGGGCCATAGAGGAGAGCGGCGGAAGTCATATCAAACAGGCAGCAAGTTTTGTTAAAAAGGACAAAGGAAAATAACCTTTCCCCCTCTCTTCTCTTGTCTCTTCTTGCCCTTTTCAGACACTTCAAGAGATCTTTCAGACCGAAAACACAATAATGTTGCTGGAGAGAGCCATCTTGGCCAAGGAGTGTCCGCTCAAGGTGGCCCAAACCCGTTTGGAAGCCAGAACATGGAGACCCAATATGGAGTTATGCCGCGACATACCCCAGTTCAAGTGAGTGAGTCTCCTGTCTCTCTTTCCTCCCCTAAATGTGGAATTAATAGTTGCCTACCTGCTTATAAAATGTCACTCAACAGAGAAGGGATAGGTGGTTTTGGTGCGTGTTTGTTGTTGGTGGTGTGTGCCTTCAAGTCATTTCTAACTTATGGCATCCCTAAGACGAAGCTATCATGGGGTTTTCCTGGCTCAGAGAAGGTTTTCCATTGCCATCCCCTGAGGCTGAGAGAGTGTGACTTGCCCAAGATCACCCAGCAGGTTTACATGGCTGAGACAGGATCCGAACCCTGGTCTCCAGAGTCATAATCCAACGCTCGAATCCTACACCCTGCTGGCTTTTGGTGTATGTTAACCGACACTTAATTTTAGTGTTAAAAGAGAAGCTGTTCCCCCTCAACCCAGTCATTTGGAAGGACCCCGAAGAGTTGACTCATCTTTTCCAAGTACACCTGTATTAATGTCTCAGTGGGTGGGAAGGAAGATACCATCTCTTTAGCCGGAGGCATTTACGGGTTTTGGCAGAAGATCAAAGTGATTTTTATATCAGAGCCTGCAAGCTTTGATTCTCTGGATCTCTCCTCAGTTGGCAAAGAGCTCCAACAGAGATCCAAAAGCCAGCCTTAGATTGAATTCTCTTTACTCTGTGCATGAACACTGATATTTTTATTCCAATGAGTCGGTTTTTTGAAACAACAACAAAACAAACCCTTATCTTCTGCCCTCTTCCAGCTGCTATAAAACTGGTTGTTGTTGTTGTTCTGTGCCTTCAAGTTGTTTCTGACTTACAGGTCCAAAACACACTTCAGAAATAATCCGGTTTGAGACCGCTTTAACTGCCTTGCTCAATGCTAAGGAATCCTGGGATTTGTAGGTTTTTGTGGCACCAGAGCTCTCTGACAGAGAAGGCTAAATGTCTCCCAAAACCCTGAATTCCCCAGCATTGAGCCAGGGCAGTTAAAGTGGTCTCAAACTGGATTATTTCTGCAGTGTGTTTTGAATGATAGTGCCCCTAAGGGTTTTCTTGGCAAGAGTTGCTTTTGCCTTCCTCTGAGGCTGAGAGAGTGTGACTTTCCCAAAGTCACCCAGTGGAGTTATAGCACAAGCTTTTGTAGACTTAAGTCTCAGGTGCATGGATTGGACTGGTGCCCAGGAAGGACCTGGTGTGAAAATCTTCACTGCCATCGCACAACTTTCCCGGGATAAAAACTCTTTAAACCTCTAATTTCCCCCCCGTGTGATAAAGTCCTTGGTCAGTTAATAAAGGGACAGAATTGCTTTTGCAAAGTCACTTTCTCAGCTGCTGTGTTTTGCTCTCTTCGATTGCAGGCTGGTCAATGAGGTTTTCACCATCGACGACACGCTCCAGAGCCTGAAGCTGCGTTTGCGCGAAGCTCAGGACACCCTCCAGCTGCTGATCTTCAACAAAGCCAAGCTGGAGCACGATCTGCTGGTGAAGGCCAACTCCCTCTTCATCGACAAGGAGAAGTGCATGGGCATGCGCAAAACCTTCCCCAGCACCCCTCGCCTGGTCGGCTACACCTGAGACCCCCGGCCGGCCGGTCAGCCGACTTCTCTGCTCCTGTCCACCTGACACAAAACATTGCAAACCACAGGAGACACTTGCTGCTCTTTTATCCTATTTTTTAGCTGAAGGAAGACAGGAAGAAGAGGAAAACAGACAGAAATGAAGCGAGAAAGGCGATGGAAATAAAGAAAACCCAAAAGAAACCTGGGAAAAAAAGGTCACAGCTTTTCTTTCATAGAGAAATCCAGAGTCTTATGAGGGTAAGGAAGTCCCTCTCCCCCAGAGCATTCTGGGAAAGAAATGGAGCTGGGGCTTAGCATCTCCAAAGGTAGCTGACTTTAAAAGAGCTGCCCAAGGTGCTGAACCTATTTTGGGGGAAGTGGTTTCATCCCTTTGGATAAAGCTCCTTTAAAGTTTGGACTGACACCTGAAGCGGATTCACGGCCCCATTGGCAGGGGGTCGACCAGCCTCCATTTTGCAATGGGGGGAGTACATGGCATGGGCCAAGAGGCAATGCTCCCTTCACTTTGCTGATATATACCACACTTTAATGATATGGGATTCTGATTTTGGGTGGTTTCAGGGCAGCTGTTGCGACTGAGTCCTTGACAGTCCATCCACATCTGGAATGTCACTGCCCTCTTTTCCTACTTCCTTCCACTTTGCCAAGCTTTATTGTCTTTTCCAGTGAGTCATGTCTTCTCGTGATATGTCTAAAAGACGACAGTCACAGTTTATCTAATCCTTTTGTGTGCCTTCAAGTTGTTTCCTTCTTATGGCAACCCTATCTTATCATGGGGGTTTTCATGGCAAGTTTTGCTCAGAAGGTGAGACAGTGTGACTTGCCCAAGGTCACCCAATGGGTTTCCATGGCAGAGCAGGGATTCGAACCCTGGTCTCCTGAGACGTAGTCCAGCGCCAAAACCACGACAAACTACAACTCCAAAATTCTTTAATATGGAGCCATTTATTTTATTTATCTATATTATCCCACAATGGGATTCAAGGCAGCTTACAATAATTTTAAAAAGACAGAAGTAAAAAACGTGGCAGTTAAAGTGGTTTCAAACCATATTATTTCTGCGGTGTGGATGCAAAATAGCATCTGTGATATCTTTGATATCTCACGCAAAGCTGGAGTTGATTGCAAATCTGTTATCATTAGAAGGGCCCTATCATGACAAAACAAAGCCTTCCACATTGTTTGCGGCACGTGAAAAGATCCTCATTCGTCTGATTATTTCTTCATCTGACTCAGTCCTGATCTGTGTTGCGCTCCCCATAAAAAAGCACAGAAAGCAATTGATCGCTCAAGGGCCTTTTTCACCATTGTAATGAGAAATCTGAATAGGAGACACAACAGAAAAAGGGGGATTCAGCCTGGCCTGTCTCAGCCTGGCTTTTTTATAAGTACAGTCAGAGAAGCCAAGCGCCGAAATGTCACGCAAGAACACGCTCGCTGGGAATACGCAATTAAATAATGTCTTCCTTCGGTGCCAGTTCAAAGCTGTGCCTTTGCCCCAGGGCTGCTGCATCCAAGTCTCCCTAGCCTTGCTTGCATTTCTAAAATATTAATAAATACATAAATAGAGACAAATATACTGTACTGGGCTATGGCCAAGTTTGTATACTCTGCAGTCCTTGTTTGCAATGTAAAAAGCAGATTCCACAAGTTTCAGGAAGGAGGGAAGAGATTCAACAGCTGAATACGCTCTACGAATTTAAAAGAGCTTTAAAGACCGGTCTCTTCTGCCAGGCTTTTCTGGATGATTTTAAAATTGTGAATTTTAAATGATGGGTTAAAACGGTGTCAAGATGGATTATTTCTGCAGTGTGGATGCAGCCAGAGTTGCAAGAGCAACAACAATGCATGGCAGTTTGCATAGCAACTCACTCCCTAGACCTGTCTTGGATTCTAATCCTACCCTGAGAGCCTCACCATGGTCTCACCTCCCGTTTATTCCTTTGCAGATTGCTGTTTCTGCCACAATCGGGCGACATTCTTTGTCTCCCTGAGCAAAGCCTGGGCTTGGATGCAAACAAAGCGGTATTTTGTTCGTCCTTGTTCTGGACGGCGCTCAACAAGTGGCCACTTAGAGGCCATCGCGGGCCATTGGACGGCAAGGCACAAAACGAGCAATTAAGAGGTCTCTTCGTGTTGTCAGACTTTTCTGCATACAGAACATTCTTTAATGTTTGCAAAGCTGACTCCGTTGGGTTTGGAAGGAGGCTCTGGAACGCAGAGAGCTACTTGTTCTGTGCCCTTCTTCTCCACTCTTGCCTTGTTGTGCCATCTTTTGCCAGCCACAGAAAAATGGCCAATGCAGATCCCTTGACCCCACAGGACCCTCCAGAAGTTTTTTTTTCTCATGGTGTAGTGGTTTGAGCATTGGACTACAACTCTAAGAAACCAGGGTTTGATTCCCAGCTTGGCCATTAAACTTCACTTCTCGCACTTCCCTAGCTGAGCCATGAAACCCACTTACGCAAGTCACACTCTCTCAGCCTCTGGGAAGTCAATTGCAAACCTCCTCTGGAAAATCCTGCCAAGAAAACCCTATGGTAGGGTTGCCTTAGGATCTCCATAGGTCAGAAATGACTTGAAGGCACACAGCTATAAGAATTTGCTTGTCCCAAAATGATGTCTTGAACGTATGGAGGTCATTTATGGGCACATTTTTGCAATATCTGGGGTATTTTAAGCCCAAAGGAAGCCTTAAAAAACAAACACCAAGTAGTGACTATGGATGCATCTGCACTGTAGCACTAATGCAGTAATGGGATTTGTAGTTTTGTGAGAGATTTATCCTTCTCTGTGAGACAGCTCTGGTGCCACTGCAAGTTACAAATCCCATAGACCCATAGCATTGACCCATGGCAATAAAAGTGGTGTCAAGTGGCATTATTTCTGCAGTCTGGATGCAGTCTAGGAAGTAAAAACACCATGAAAATGTTCTTCGCTTCCCCTAGGAGGGCATTTGGGGGCAAAAATTGAGTGATTCAGCCTTCCAAGTAATTTGTGGGGTGTGTGTGTTAGTGTTTATTGTTTGTGGGTGATTTTAATTGTTTTGACTTTTATTGAATTTTTAAAATGCTTTTCTATCTGTGACCCCCTTGGGTCCCCTCCTGAGAGAAAGGCAGCATACAAATGAAAACCATCATCGTTATCATTGTTCCCCTATTCTCCCATACTTGGCAAATCCTTAATTTAGCCTAATATTACCCATCCTGCATCTCTCAAAGGTCTTTAAAAGGAGGGCTTTTCTCATCCCTTTTTGGAGGGTTTTCCCTTTCAGTTGGCCTTTCATAATAATCTGCAACCGGATTGCTGCTTCTACCATCCGGGTGTCAAAGTGTGGATTAAAACATCACCGCGGCAGCAAAAGAGTTGCATTGCTCTGGCCAGCCCGCATTGCAAGGCAGCTTTCTCAATTCAGGCTATAAATTAAGGTAGAAGAATTGCTTGCAGGCTACAATGAAAGCTCTTCTTCAACATTAGGCCTTCAACCAGAGCCAAATATTTGAGCTGGTCTCTGCTTGGGGGGAAAAAGAAAACACCCTACAAAACCTGGCCAGGCTTTCCACTTGCCCAAGGGAAGGGCCTGGGACAGTTTGTACGGAATAAATCCAAGTCCTTGGAGGCATTAATGAGTTCAGCCTGACAGAGGCCAGGCACCAGGGAGGGTCAAGGATGCCTCTTTCTCCCCGGCAGAAAACCCGAAGGACACTACGGAACATGTGCTATGCACAATCCAGTGGAAAAAGAAACCTTGTAGGGTAGCATTTAGAATTCCACTGGAGGTGCACAAATGTGTCACCTTCTGGGTTCTGCAGGGCCAACTATAGCTGCTTATTGCAAAGCCCATCACACTTTTAAGTCCCAGTTGAAGTTTATATGTTTAACAATGGTACACATATTAAAATTTGCACAGGGGAACTGTTCAAAAGCCCCATGCATCCGACGGGGAAGTTAGTGCAGGGTTTGGTGGCACGACTCTTATGTCTGTGTCAGTAGAGAAGCTGTTGTGAGAAGGACTTTCTATTCTCCTTGCCACCAACTCCAGACAGCGGTCTGGATGCAGCCTCTTTGGCCCTCTGCAGTTTCCCTGCTGGTGCTCAGCAATCGAAACACATGGCTTAGTGGTGTCTTTGGATTGACTGGGGAACAAAGGCATGAAGACAGGAGCCTCGCTGGAGCAGGAGGCTGGAAGGAGTCACATTTCACCTTCAGTCACAAAGCATGCCCAGCCACCTGCAACCCATAACTGTTGTGTTATTTTTGTGCATTGCAGGCTTGCCTGCCAGCTGGGCAGAAGTCTTTGCCTTGGTTCACAATCCTCTTGGATGCCTTTTGTCATCCGGAGACAAGGTCCAAGGCCAGCAGGCCCTTCTTTTCAGCCAAACCTTCCACCTCCCTGTCTCTCAACCTCCCTCCTTTGCTGTGAATCTGGAGGTTTCTCCCCAAACATCCCCGGTGGAGAAAGGAGAGCAAAGGGGGAAGAACCAGGGAGTGGGTGAAGAAAGAGACTCTGCCCGGGTAGGGATTCTGTGAAAGGTCATCTGGCGTCAAGAGCCGTTTTTGCCATTTGGACAAAGGGGATCTCTTGCCTTCCCGCACTCCTCCTCGCAGCCAAATATTCAGAGAACTATGGCTGGTGGGTGTCTTGCAGCCCTGGCTCTAACAAAAGACTTTCAGTGGAGAAAGAGTGCCTCTCCAAGAGAGGGAAGGATCTGGTCCTTGATGTGCTTCGGTTTGAGCTTTGGACACAGAAAAGACTTTTAACCGTTACAAAGGAGGGACAGAGTGAAGGATGGAAGTGTGTGGACTACACCCCCAAGAGGCCCTCTGCTACCTTCTCCAAAGCCTCCCAGGTGGAAATCATTGCCAGTTAGCATCTTGAATATTTATGGAATAATAGCTATGGGATGCCTTCCCTATGAAGGCCCTGTTGCGCCCAGCACTGGTGCCATTGCAGCTCCAAATCAAATTGTGGCTTTTTATTAAAGCCTTTGGAGCCTGTTGCATCTAATTTTTTAATTTCTGTTGACAATAATATATGTTCAGTTTTGCCCTTCTCTCTAGTCCTGGTTCAGGGCCTGTGGCCAGAATCCTGTCAGTGACTTACACTGCTGCGATCTCTGGTTCAAGCAGCTTGGATCGTTTGCAAGGAGGTTTGTAGTCCCTCCCTGGGGTTGCAATAGACTCGGGCTGCAGAGAGATGTTGTGCTTCAATGGTGGAGATTTGTGCTCTGCAAGCAGCGAGATCTTCCCCTTTGACAAGAACGCACGCTCAGCCTATGGCACTCTGCACATGAGAGAACACAAGCTGTCAATTCAGTTACGAAGCAGGATTCTCACGCCTACTTTATTGCAACACTTGACTTGTCCTGCCTCAAGTAAAGAACTTCCTCTGCCATGTTTCACACCTTATCTTGTGGTTGTTAACTGATACCTTCAATGGCAACTTGATGAATGAGAGGCCTTCATTCTGTTTTTCTTTATATCATCATCATCGTCATTGTCATTGTGACTTATATATAAAATAAGCTTCCCGTCTTCAACTACTCTTTGCAACCATTTTTGAGGCTGAGCTGGTCACTCCATCATCATATCCATCTGTTTGCATTTTTTACCACAACTCACACTTCCCAGTCCTATTGCTATATCCATCGGTCCGCTGAGGATTCATTTTAGGCATTTAATGAAGTGGACTGGACTCCAGAAAAGCTAATGCAAGCTCTTGGTTTTTTCTTAGTTGGCCTCAAAGGTACTGCGGGAGTTCTTTATGCAGAAACAGCCTGGCAGGGCTATGTCTTTGATGACTGAGAAACCCAGCAAGAGACGCATCTCCTCTTTCAGCGAAGCATCAAGTGGTTTTGTAAAGGCGGACGCTCTCTGTTTACCCGCCGCAGAAGCTGCAGACAAAACCTCACCTCTTCAATTGCTCTCCTGGTTGTTACTCTGAGAGCATGAATATTTACCTCTTATATACGGTGTTTATAAATAGGGTTGCCTGCATTTCCCTGAGCCGGTCCCTGTCTTGGCATCCTTCCTGGGCCTCCGACAGCTGCGTGGGAAGCTAAAAAATGTGCCAGGCTGTGGTTTCCCTTGGCACAGAGAGGCACCGAAGATTTGCAGCTTTGCCTGTTGAATTTCTAACTTGTCAGGAAGCTCACAGAGGCCCTGGAGAAAAAGCTCCAGGAAACACAAACACACACACACACAGAGAAAGATTATATATAATCACCAGAGTGGTTTTTTGGTTGGGAATCCTGTTGGAGATTTGGCTGCTGTTTTGTGCCATCGAGTCATTTCTGATTTGTGGAAACCCTATGGAGACGCCATCATGAAATATTGGCGGTTATGATGATAGCCATCTTTAAGTATCTGAAGGGTTGTCATACAGAAGATGGAGCAAGCTTGTTTTCTGATGCTCCAGAGACTAGAATGAGATCCAGTGGTTTCAAATGAGAAGAAAAGAGATTCCACCTAAACATTGGGAAGAATGCCTTGACTATAAGTGGGATGGACTGCTTTGGAAGGTGGTGGATTCTCCATCTTTGGAGGTCCTCAAACAAAGTTTGGATGGACATCATTCAGGAGTGTTTTAGCTATGTATTCCTGCATGGCAGAAGGAGGGTGGATTAGATGACTCTTGGGGGATTCCTTCTGAGACTAAGGTTCTATGAAATGAATCAAAGGCTGCTTTGTTCTGATGTGCTTCAGAAGTGCGTGGAATGCATTGGAGCACACTTGCAGATACCCAGATGCACAACTTCGCAATTCACTAACAGGAATTCTGTTGCAACGCAGCTCCAGATCCCTCTGATGTAGGGTCTGGGCCATCATGAACAGCTGCAAATGACTGGGTTTGCACCTAAGACCTCATCCATGTACCAATCTCCTTGCAGTCCATCATTGTTCCCTTCCAAAACAATCGCTGAATCAAGGAAAGGCAAGAAACCTGCGGTTCACTCCATTCATAACAGATGCAAGTTTGCACAACCGGTCTTGTTGCACAATTGTGGCTTTTCTGGTTAGGGGTTCCCGTGGGCGGAAGGGAGGCCCGACTGCTGAAAGGAAAAGTGGCAAGTGTGAGAAAAGGAGGTGCGACGACGCAGCAGGAGGAGAAGACCAAGCAGAGAAGGAGGAGTAGGCGAAGAGGAGACCTGTTGTGCAACTCCTGGTAGATGTGGGGGCTTGTCTCTTTCTCCATTTGGCTCGCATGCCTTCTGGAGTCACACCTCCAAGGCCCTGCCCGGTTGGCAGCCCAGGCATTTTGCAAAAAAGACAACCGTCCGGCCGCACCTTCCTTGCACCTGGAGGGGCCGTAGGTGTCCTCCGGAGAACCTGTTCCCACACCTGCCCAGCAGGTTCTGGGCTTGGGAAGCGGTTGAGGGTTGGGGCGGCTTTATGGCTCCTTGGCTCAGTGCTATGGGGATGAGTCAGGCCAGGTAAACCATCATCCCCCAGTGCCAGGCTTTCTCAGTCCACCCAGAGAGGCCTTTCTGAGCCACCAAAAGGTTGGCTTTGCTTAAACTAACAAGCAGCTGGCATCCTGGAAGGTGCGGCTTGTATAAAGCGGCTGGCGTTGCCTTCCCAGGTTGCGCAGACCTCTCCAAGGAGTTGCACCGTCTGTTGCTTGGAGAGATTTGCAGCAGTTGCATCCACACCACATGAATAATCTTGTTTGATCCTACTTTAGCTGTTCAATGCTCTGGGGTTTGTGGTTTTGTGAGATATTTAGCCTTCTCTGTCAGAGAGATTTGGTGTCATGACAAACTGCCAGTCCCAGGATCTGTAGCACTGAGCCGTGGCAGTTCAAGTGGTTTTTCTTATCACTGGAAGGTAATAAAAAAGTTATTTCTGCCTGGATTATTTCTGCAGTGTGGATGCAGCGTAAATCTTCCAGTGATAATAAAAAATGGTCCTTATCTGGCAAAGGTGGATTTGAAAAAAAGGCATTGCAGTTGCGACCTGTTCAGGCCCTTCTGCACTACACAGTTATAGCATTTTGAGTCTGCTTTGTTTATCACAGTGCAATCCTATGCAACACTGGGGTTTGCACTTGAGGAAGCGGGACTTAGGTTTCTCAGATGGACAGTTCTAGTGCCTCCTCTAACTATGAATCCCAGGCAGTTAAAGCGGTGTCAAACTGCATTAATTCTGCAGTGTGGCAGCAGCCAAATTTGGATGCTAAAATTCTGTTTCAACATTTAAAGTTATTGCAACATTAGGAATTTGGGGACTGGAGGAAAACTACATGCAAGAGGGAGGCAGAATTTGTATGTGGCCTTCATTTGGTCCCTCCAGACCTTGCTCTGCAGCTACATCCGTGGATCAAGTATTGTTTCCCCATTGCCACCTTGGGCATACCAACGAAAAAGCCCTTTCCGGCCACCATTGTGCCCTTGTCTTCCACTCCCAGCCGCACCCGGATCTTCTCTTCCACTTCTTTTCTCCTCTCTTTTCAGATTAATCCTCCTGTCCCAGTCGAAACATGTTTGTGTTGGTCTCTGGCTTAACTCCTCCATCGATCACGCTTCTCTGGTTTCCTTTTCCTCAAAGCATACAGTATGGAAACCCATCAAACACTCCCAAATCTCTTCATCGAACTGGAAGATTTTGCTGCCTGAGCCCAGCCGGGTGGCATCAGGCCCAAACCATTGTGAATGGCAGAATTGTTGGATCTTGGGGTTAGAAGGGACCCCAGAGGTCATCTAATCCAACCTCCCAAAAAGATGTCCATCCATCCTCTGTTTAAAGGCCTGCAAAGAAGGAGAGTCCTCCACTTTCTGAGGCAGACCTTTCCTATCTCAAACAACTCTTATAGTAAAAAGCAAAACAAAACGTTCCTTTTAATGTTGAGTTGCAATCTCTTTTCTTGTAATTTCAATCTATTGGTTTGCGTTCTAGTCTCTGGAGCAACATCTTGTTTGTTATGTTTGTGTTTTGTGCCTTCAAGTCATTTCCAATTTATGGCGACCCTAAGGCAACCCTATGATGGGGTTTTCTGGGCAATTTTCTTCAGAGGGCTTTTGCTATTGCTATCCTCTGAGGCTGAGAAAGTGTAACTTGCCCAAGGCTACTGAGTGGGTTTTTATGCTTGAGCAGGGAATCAAACCCTGGTCTCTAGAGTCGTAATCCAAGGCTCAAACCATTGCACTGGTGAGGAGCTTTGTCACCATTGCTTCCTATGAGGCTGAGAGAGTGGGATATGCTAATACAGAAGTAGAGCTGCATTAACCAAGCATCTGCTATTAGCAAGAATTTGTAGGTGAGACATTGGAGCCAAGAGGTTGGAGCTCCACATTTTGAGGTTGACCATCCCCAAGAGAGGCCTCCATCCATCTGGTTCCAGAACGATCACCAACCTGGGCTCCCTTTTCTCTTTAGTCGGAAACACTGTGTTTATTTTAGCCGCCTCTCACAAGCCACCACCTGGTTTCTCCTGCTATCAAGCTCTCCCTTCGACATGTTTCAACAGGGCTCTCCGCAGCTTTCCGCCCACCCCAGAATTGGAAGAGGAGGAGGAGGAGGAGGAGGAGGAGGAGGAGGAGGAGGAGGAGGACAAGAAGAAGATGAAGAAGGCAAGAAACTCTCTGTGCTGAACAAACAACCACAAAAGTGCCACCTCTTTTCCTCTTGTTTATGAATGTTTGAGAACATGGGAGCATCAGAAGATGTTGGAGTAGAAGAGCAAAAAGCCCATCTAGGAACAAGGAGAAGGCGGTCCAAAAGTCCATTTAGGAACAAGAAGAAGACCTAAAAGACCATCTAGGGGAAAGGAGAAGACCCAAAAGGCCATCTAGGAACCATAGCTTGGGAAGTTACTTTCTGAAATATAATTCCTTCCAGTTAAGTAGTTACAGTTTTTGGAAAGTACCAAAATGCATTCAAGATTGAACAGCGGGAGAGAGATAAAGATTTAAGCCATGTGGCAGTGAATCTCCTAGGAGGGCATCTTCTTGCAAAAGCCTTGCTGAAGTGCAGCGTGCGCCATATTGCCAAATTATTATGAAAAAGTAACTTGTTCTGGTGTGTGTCCTGGGAGCAGGGTATGTTCCAAGCCCTTTTGGGAGTGTTTGCAAAGTAATCTGTTAACTCATTGCGGTGTTGAAAAAGTAACTTGCCTCATTACGCCGCTTGCTGCTTTTCTGTTACTTTCGGCTACTTTTCTGAGTGGTCAACGCAAGGCAGAAAACTTTGGAAATCCCTGTTTATACTCTCTGTGGCAAGATTGGCGGTGTCTCCCTGTCATGCGACACAAAGCCACATACCTGGCTCTGTGTCTTACCTATGGGTGATTATATATGCCTTGCTCCTTTGAGCTCTCTGAAGCACTCTGCACATGCTCCATTTCAGCACTTCCAGAATCTCTTTTCCTCTTGTTCATGAACGTTTAAGAACATGAGAACATCAGAAGATGTTGGAGTAGAAGACCAAAAAGCCCATCCAGGGAAAAAGAGAAGACAACCCAAAAGGCCAAGGAATAGAAGACCAAAAAGTGTTTTGGACTTCAGTACCAAGAATCAAAGACTATTGGCCATGATGGCAAAGGCGTATGGGAACTGTAGTCCAAAAAGGCCAGAGTTTGGGAATCACTGCCCTGGATGGACCTTTTTCCTGGCCTGAAAAGAGGATGAATGCTGGTCCAGGAAGACTCCAGATGCAACCATTTTCCAGTTTTGCAAGGCTTCTTTGTACAGTGGTTTAAGATCCAAAAATTCCTATTTTATGACAATGCGATGTGGACTTCCAGATGCTTTGGGCTATCTTTCCCCCTGTTTCTTCTTCCGTCCCAAAAGTCCCCGAGACACAAAACAGCCACCAGACCCGCCACAATTGCCCACCTCTGGTGCACACATTAGAGTCTATGTGCCTCTCCTTTTCTTTTTCTCATAAATGCACACTTCCCTGGAAAAGCGCATGGCTTCCAAAAGCAGGAAATGTGACGCTGGAGTTGGGTTTCTGCCCTTCAGAGGCTGCTCCTGCCAAGTCCTCTCCTCCGTTGCTTTTCCCTTTTGGGAGGAAAACAGAGAAAGCGGACGAAGGAGGGAGACTTGGGGCTCTCTTTCCTTCTGGCTCCTGGAAGGAACTGGAGGCCAAACCATCTGGTTTTTGTTCCTTTGGCTCCTTCGGCTTTGAGGAAGAAAAGAGAGAGGCCAGGGAGGGTTCGGTTCCAAGGCAGGAGATCCATGGCTCCAAAAGCACCAATATATTTGTTCTCTGCTCCTCCAGAAACAATGGACCCAGATTATAAGAAAAGAGATTCCACCTAAACATCAGGAAGAGCTTCTTGACAGTCAGAGCTGTTTGGACAGCCTCAGGAGGAGGAGGATGGGCTCTCCAAAGGAAGACTTTAAACAGACGTCAGATGGCCAGAGGGAACAATAACATCCATGATCCACAAAACAGTGACACCTTCATTGGGCCAACCAAATGCAAAAAAAACCCACCCCAAACATGTTGCAAACTTTAAGCGTTTTGAAAGCTTGCACTGTGTATTTTTGGCATTTGGTTTGCCCAATAACGAAGCTCCGAAAGCTTTCAACATGTATTACTTTGTTTTAATTTTATTTTTTTGCATTTGGTTGGCCCCTTTTTCTTTGGAGGCCTAAAATTCTAAATGCCTAAATGCTCCGCTGAAATTTTAAGTGGCTGCTGCAAATGCAATGCTGGGCATTTGGGGGAAAGGATTCCTATTTAGGGGGCGATGGCCTGATTTTACCCCTTAGAGGAGAATCCAGACAATGAATCTGGGATCTGTTTGCCTGACAGTGTTCCCAGCCAAGGTAAAACTGCACCTGGAACATGATCCCCTCCCTTGGAAACGATTCAGATATCTACCATTGGAAATGAAAGGGCAAATCCGGTTTGTTTTTCAGGTGTGTGTTGTTGGAGTTTGTGTCTTTTAAGAGCCTTCTGTTTCTTTGAGAGAGGCTGGTTTGTTTTGCTTTGTTTTCCTATGGCTCCCCATTCACATGAAACACTCACCAGGCACCTTTCCTTTTCTTCCCAGGTTTTCCTCCCATTTTTGGCCCAAAGAACTCCACCAAAGAACTTGATGCATTAAATGGAGCAGAAGCGTCTCCGCATCAAAGCGAGAAAATGTTATTCCTTTTAAAAAATTTCAATCGACTAGTGTCTTCAAAGGATTTCTTGAATCCTGTCCCTGTAAGGATCCCTGTAAGGATCCCTGTAAGGATTCCTTATGGTGAATGGCATACCCACCAATTGTTCCAGTTTGGCGTTCCCAATTAATCCCTTGCCATCCCACTTTCTCACTCACTTTTAAAAGGTCTCGGTTTTTAAAAATGTCCCAGTTATCCCAAACTTTAAAGGAGTTCTGTTTAAGGTGCAAGGATTGGAGTGGAGACAGGCACTCAAAACAGTATATGAGTGTACGAAATACTACTACTACTACTACTAATAGGTGAAGCCTGGATGGATTCTGCACTGCCACACTGAGATGGAAGTTTCCATTGTCATTCATTGTGATATTTCTGCAGAAGACGTTCAGAAATGTAAGCATTAATCTGTGTGCATTTTAGTTTGTTTTGGGTGGATTTAGGAGAAAACATCTGACTCAAATGGACAGAAGAATCCAGCGTTAAGTGAATTATGGACTCTTCCGGGGAATCCATGTTCTGGATGGGAACAGAGGGCAGCTTGTCTCTATAGAAAACCAATTAGCTGTCAGTTAAATTTAAACATATTTAAGGGGAAGCGCATGATATCAAGCCGAATAACCCAGTGCATCACCAGGATTATTAGTATTATTTTTATTCTCTTGACTGTTTCCATCCTGTTCTTGAACCAAGGAATTCAGGAATTCCTCCACTGCCCCATTTTCATAATGTCCCTGTTTCTTTCTAATCCTCCCACTTTCCCTTTTTGTCCTCATCTTACTTCCATTGCTGCAAAAATGAGTTCAAAATGCAAAAGGAGTTTGCACTCCATTTACTCTATGGAGGAGAGAGGAGACGAAGTGGGAAAAAGCCTCTTGCTTTTTCCATTTGGCTCAGGCAAAAGCAAACTTCTGCAGCATCTTCCAACTTCTGTGTTCTTCCTTATGAACAGTTTTTGCCATCTTGACCACGTTGTTTGGCCACATGTGGCCCAGCTTTCATCTGTGCAACGTTGGAGGGCTTGCAACCCGGGTCCCTCTTTGCAGATGTCCCTGTTGTGCCTTGCAGATGCAACTGAAGCCCCAGCAGAGGAGAAGAAAGCAAACAGCAGCCGCCCTGCCAGAATAAACGAGAGAATTACCTCTGGAAATGTTATTAGCAGACCAGACGAAGCCAATAGCCAGGAACCATGCTCTCATGCCTTAGATATGTCCCTCTCCTCTGATCCCTGGAAGCCATCTGCAACAGAGAGCACAGCCTTGTGAGTCTGCACACTCTTTCCTCTCTCCTTTTGCACTACAATTTGCACTTTTTCTGCTGAATCACATGCTGGCAGAACATGGGGGCAGGTTTGACTTTTCCACCGATGGATGTAGCTTTCACCAGAGCTTGGAAAAGTTCCTTTTTGGGATCACAACGTCCAGGGGAAATCCTGGACCTTTCAACAACATCTGTGCAAAGTCCGGCAGCTGTTTGTGCATGGTGCCAGATGTTTGCGCATGATGCTGTGCATTTTTCAGGATTGCACATCTGTCCCTGGGAGGGCTTTGATGGCAAGTTCCTGCATGGCAGAATGGGGTTGGATTGGATGGCCCTTGGGGGTCTCTTCCAGCTCTTTGTTTCAATGATTCTAGTAGCAGAATTAGCCATGATTGTCAATGGCATGTTGATTATGCAACACAACCCTACAACCTGAATATGCAAAGAAGCACTATTGCCAATTTCGGCAGGGGCAAATGGATATGCATAGATTGGGAATGCCCATTCTCATGTGCCAATGGCACCACACCCACAACTGGCATCTTTGCCACCTTGCATTGAATGCTGAATCAGCTCCTTGGGCAAAAAACTTCTAAATGCATTTAGCAGGGGAAATCATGCATGCATAACACAGAGAAAGGATCCCAGCAATCCTGGAAGAAATGCAGTTAGTAGTATGGGGCACTAGGAATGTCATGTTAACAGCTTTCCAGAACAAAAATGCATGATCCCAGCAGCAGCAGGCATGTAAGTGAAAGGCACAGAAGGCTCACACTTTTGCATGCCAAATTGGCTTTGGTGTGGCTTCTGGACTCTTAGAACGCATGCATCATTGAAACACCATACCTCCACTGTGACTCGAAGCAGCTTTATTTTGGCTGTCTGTAACAGGCCCCAGTTTGCAGCCATCGAAGAAAGCAGTGTCAACAAGGGGAATGTGGGAGGAAAAGAGAGAAACTGGGACAGTTTTAAAGCTTCTGCAAAAGTGGGAAGGCAGAAGATTAATGGGGACAGTCCCTGCCAAACCAGGACAGTCAGAGGGTATCATACTTCCACATAAGGATATTTATGTTATGCTGAGGGGATGCTGGATGTTGCGTTCGGTGTTTGTTTGTGGAAGGTGTGGAGAGGTACTTGCTACAATTGCATTTGCCTCCAAAAATTTACCTACATGAGCTTTGTTTTTAAAAAATGTTTTCATTTTCTTTGAGGTTTTAAAAGTTAATATCTATGGGGTGGGGTCAACGAGATGAAATGCAAACGGAGAAAGTGCCTCTCCCAGGGTTGGGAGTCAGTTTGCAAAAAGGGAGAATCCTGATGGAAAATATTCATAAGAGCTTAATGGATTTTTTGTTAAGATTTCCCTCCCACTTTCCTTTGCTTTTAGCTATCTGACTGGCCTTTAGCCAAGGATCCCTTAAGTTTAAAGAATCCTTTAAATTAAACCCACGAGGACCGACAGCAAGTACATCAGGGCCTGGAAGAGTAGAGGCATTGAATCCAGTTTGCATGGTGAGTTGACACTTGGGTAAATCCTATTGGTTTAGTGGGTTTGCTACAGCACAGAGTTGGAAGGGCCATTGAGTTCAACAAATCTTATTCAAGAGGCTGGTCTGGGCTTATAACCATGAACCAATGGCTTCAAATTACAAGAAAAGAGGTTCTACCTAAACATCCTTCCTAGACTTGAGCCTACTTCCAGTCATAAATGCATGCTCCCATCTTCTTTCTTTCAATGAGTCTCAAAGGTGCTACAAGATCCCTTTGCATACCTTTTCCCCAGACTAACACCGCCGTGTCTTTCAATTCTAAATACAACTGTTTTTTCATTATATCATTATATATATCATTATAGAGTGCAAAGGGATCTATCTTGTAGTGCCTTTGAGACTTGAGCTGAAAATATTGTGACCTAAGCTTTCCTAGACTTGGTCCAATCCTAAAATGCAAAGAATATCGATCTGCAAAGGGATCTTGCAGCACCCTTGAGATCCACTAAAAGAGAGAAGGTGAGAACAGGAGCTTTCCTTCTACTTCTCAAATGCAAAAGCATGTCAGTTTGCAAAGGAATCTTGTAGCACCTTTGAGACTAACTGAGCTAAAGATATTGTAGCTTAAAGCTTTCCTAGACTTGTGGGACTTTATCACACGGGGGACACATTTGTCATTAAATAGATATTAAAGTGTTATTACAGCATCCCGTGAACATAGCATTAATGCCAACTAATTGTGCGAAAGGTTTTCACACACACACCACAAAAGAACACATTGGTCTCCTTCCTCAAATGAAAAGGGATATCAGTTTGCAAAAGGATCTTGCGGCGCCTTTGAGAGACTCACCGAAAGACAGAAGATGACCTTTCCTAGACCTGAGCCTATTTGTATGTAGGCATGCATGCATGCTACCATCTTTCTTTCAGTTTAGTCTCACAGGTGCCACAAAATCCCTGATATTCCAGAGTCGCACAGCGGCGAGGTCTTTGCATCCTACAAGGATGGCTTTGCTTTGCTATTTTTGTCCTGGTTTTTGGAAGCATTTCCCCCTTTTCTTCTTCTTTCTCTCTCTCTGACTGTCTGTCTCTTTCCCCTCCCTTCCCTGGAGTGGCCAGAGAGGCATTTTGGAAAGGAAAGGGGGGGGGGAACCACCCCCTTTTCCCCTCCCTCCCTCCCTCCCTCCCTCCTTCTCCTTTTCCTCCTCCTTTCTTCCACACCCAGCTTGGCTTCTGACATCAGCAGAGGAGGGAACCCAGAGCCAGACCTGCAAAACAAGCCCCACTCTTCTCCTCTCCTTTGGCTACCTCCACTGTGGTCCCAGTGGCCCACCGCACACCACCGGCCTGTGAGTAGCCACAACTGGGAAGGGTGAGAAAGAAAGAAGGAAGGAAGGAAAGAAGGAAGGAAGGAGGTGGAGAGGTGGAGGGAAAAAAGAAAAAACTTTTGGAGAACTCCCAGGCGCTTGCACATTCTTTGCAGCAAGAAAGCCAGATGTGAAGCGGAACAGATGGAAGGGGAAAAGGGGGGAATTCGTCCTAGGAAGGCTAGTTGGAGGGCCTTTGCTAACAAAGGAAGGAAAGAAGGAAAGGAGTGTGCCATTTGGGAGGACAAACAACTTCAAAGGCAAGGCTTCCCTCCCATTTTTGCCCAAAAGAAAGAAAGTATCAGAGAGTGTCTTCCTTTTTTGCAGCTGTTGCTCTTCTCTCCCAATCTCACTTTCTCTTTTTTTCCTTTGCAATTTTGTTTCCAGGCCTCAGGAAAACATAAAAGGAAGCAAGAGATGGCTGGGATTGTAAATGCCATTTTAAATAATAATGATGATGATGATGATAATGTTTCCCTCTCTTCTTCTCCTCCCTTCCTCTGGTCCTGTCTTGAGAAAGAAAGCAGCAGGCTTGGGTTTTTAATTTTCTTACTGTTTTGAATTTGGATTGCAAAAGGTTCCAAAATTTGGAGGGAGGGTTACCGCCGTCAGGATTGCATTGCCGCCTCTTCCTTGGTTTCTCCTCCTTCTCTTCTCTTTAATATTTGAGCTGCAGAAAGATTTTAAAAAAATTAGTAGAATTGAAACTTTAATCTTAATTGTATTAATCAGAATTGTCCCATTTTGCTTGGGTTTCTCCTTTCTTTCTTTCTTTCTCTGTGGATTTGTCTTTTGCTGACCTGGCTGCAAATAAACTTCACCCAAAAGTATAGCTAAGGGTGAAATTTGCACCCCAAACAATAAATATATAAAATCACAGTAACTTAAAACTTGAGCATTTAGAGATAAGAGGTTAGGAGTCCAAGGAAAAAGAGTTGGCAGAGATGTCCGTGGGGAGGCAACGAATGCAAGAGGTCTGGGTGTGAATGATGGGCACTGTCTTTCTCTCTGCAATGCTAGCAGTTTGGGGAGAATGTCATCTGGGCGACAGGGGACTTATTTTTGGGGGACTGAGGCCCTCATTTTGCTCTTCTCAAACCAAGAGCTGCCTCTCTGGGTGCATCATTTAAGAGGAGCTAAATCCAGATGGGTGGCACTGATGATTTTTCAAATGCAATTGGGCTGGCTTGCCTTCTAGTGGGCTGACATGGGATTGCCTTTGTGTTTAGCCAAGGTGGATCCTCACCTGTCCTGTTTTTCCCTTTCCTTTCCGCACCCTTTTCGGCACCTTTCTTAGGGTGGGATCAGGCGCGGAAAGGGAATAACCCACGTTGCAAACCGGCTGAGACTGTGTGACTTGTTGTGGCGCTTTATGTGCAAAACCAGACCTTTGAAGGTTTCTGTATGTACCTTCGAGTCACCTTCAAGTTTTGGTGGCCCCATTAATTGCACAGAGTTTGCTTAGGCAAGGAGTATTCAGAGGTGGCTTCACCAGTTCCTTCCTCTGAAATGGAGCCTACAGTATTCAGTATTCATTGGTGGTTTCCCATTAAATGACAAACCAGGGTTGACCCTGCTTAGCTTCCATGATCAGGTATAACTTGGTGCCTTTAGGCATTTGTCTGTCCATCTTCAAGTCTCCTGTTGATTTACACCGACCCCATGGATTTTGTAGGGTTTTCTTAGGCAAGGAGTCCTCAGAGCTGGTTTTGCCAGTTCCTTCCTCTGAAACTGAGCCTCCAGCAACTGATATTCATTAGTGGTCTCCTATCCAAAGACTAACCAGGGCTGAGCCTGCTTTGCTTCCAAGATCAGACTAGATCTGGCCCTTTAGAGTATTTACAACTTGCAATTTTCCTTTCCCTATGTCATCCCATTTCACTACAAACCCCACCAGTATTGTCCCTGGCCCCCTTTTCTCCAGTCCTGATAGCGAGGAGGACAAATCTCCATGCAAAAGTGTGTGTCTTTGCATTATTTATTTCTACTTGTTAGCTGACGTCTTGTTCAGCAGTTGCAAGATCTTTTGCAGGATGTATGGAAGCTGGGGAATTCATGTTTATGGGTCAATAACAGCCAAACCCGAGCCCTTAAACCACCCATTGCAACTTGGGGATGCCTTAGTAGAAGGCTTTCCAACATTTTGGAGACAGGAAAGAATGATCTGCAATGCCCTCTGGTTATGGGATTTCTTGAGGCAACCGACTGGGGCAGGATCCTTGGGGAAGGTCTCTGTCCAGCCACATATTCTTAATACACAATGTGCCATGCACACATTTCTGTGTGCATTGCAGACAAGCATTTTCCCAAACACCCCAATCTGCAGCATTTTGGAAGTGGAGGATGCTACCAGGCTGTGATAGTAGAGTTTTTATGGGGTTGGCATCATTAGGCACAACTGTGACAACAGATATCCATCTTGAAATATCTTCAGGGCACAAACTGGTGGATTAAAACGGCAAGAAAGAGATTAGGAAGAATGTCTTGACTGTAATTGCTGTTGGACAATGCAACGGAATAGATTCCCTGTAGGCTGGCAGATTCTCCCTCTTTGGAGGCCTTTAAGCCTAGGTCGGATGGGCATTTTTCTGGCGTGCTTTCGTTGTGTATTCCTGCATGGCAGAATGGGGTTGGACTTTAAGACCCTTGTGTCCCTTATTACTCTAAAATGTTATGAAAGTGGGCTTTGGCAATTTCTTACAGATCTTCCATAGTGGAAGATAGACTGCTTTGGAGGTAGGGGTCTTTCCATCTTTAGAGGCCTTTGAACAGAGGTTGGATTAGCATCTTTTAGGAGTGCTTTGGTTGAATATTCCTGCATGGCAGACCCTTCCAGCTCCATGAGTCTGTGATGCTATGAAATTATGATGCAGGGTCTTACCTCCAATTTTACATTTTTATTTGTATTTGTGCCGCCAGAGTTGATGCTTAACATTTCATGCTTTAATACTAAACAGGTCCTGACTCTTGTGACTTTGAAAAATCTCAGCTTTTGCCCCTGAAATCTCATGACCTGACCTGGCAATGCTTAATTCCCACCCCGCAATGACGCTGCTGGCATTTCTACCTGGCTGTTGTATTTTTTGGGTGTGTCCACACTGCATTCTTGGAGCACTTCAATACCACTTCAACAGCTGTGGTTCCAACATGTGGAAACCTGAGATTTGTAGTTGGAGAGGGGCTCAAAATTGCTGCTGGAGAGCTCTAGGGTATTTGTTCAAGGTAGTAGCCATTCAAATTTCTGACAGGGGGGATTTTTCTTTTTGGGGAAACCACAACGCCCAGAATCCCCCACCCAGCCTTGCTACTTCATGCATCTGAGGAAGTAGACTCAAGTCTATGAAAGCTCATGCTACCAACCTCTTTGTTTTCAGTGAGTTTCAAAGATGCTGCAAGATCCCTTTGCAGATTGGTTTAAACCCTGGTTTCAGCGCCTTAGGTACATTCCCTTTTAAAGTTCAGGCAGATTCCCTCACCTCATACTGACCTGGGAGACAGGTGTGATCATGGAGGACATGATCCCATTCCCAATTCAACTCCAAATCATAGGACCCTAGAGTTGGAAGGGACCCCAAGGACCATACAGTCTAACCCACTTCTACCATGCAGGAATACATATGATCCTAGAGTTGGAAGAGACCCCGAGGGTAAACCCAACCACCCTCTGCAATTCATGAAGATGCCACCAAAGCACTTCTGACCGACGGCCATCCAGCCTCTGGTTATAAACCTCCAAAGAAGAAGACTCCTCCATCTTCTGAGGCAGCATCTTCCATTGTCGAATATTTCTTACCATCGGGAATTCCTTTCTAATGTTTAGGTGAAACCTCTTTCCTCATTATTTGCATCCATTGCTCCATATCCTATTCTCTGGAGCATCAGAAAACAAGGTTGCTCCATCCCCAAAATAACATCCCTTCCAATATTTAAACTGGGCTAACGTGTCCCAACAATCCTAGAGTCGAAAGAGACCCCAAAGTCCATCCGTTCCAAACTCATTCTGCCATGCAGGAACACACAATCCAAGCTCTTCCTGGGACAGATTGCCATCCAGCTTCTGTTTATAGACCTTCTTAACCTTCTTTTCTCAGCCGAAACATACCCAGCTCCCATACAGCTTCATGGTTTCCAGACCTTCCACCATTTTGGTCACCTTCCTCTGGATGCGCTCCAGCTTGTCCACATCCTTCTTGAACTGTGGTGCCCAGAACTGGACACAATATTATTCCAGGTGAGGTCTGACCAAAGCAGAAGAGAGAGGGGCTATTGCGTCCCTTAACTCAGAAACTATGCAGCCTAGAATCACCTTTTTAGCTGGTTGGTTCAGGTTTAGTCCCTTCAGCATTTGTCTTTGAGAGGGAGGTAGACATCATACCGTCCTTTGCCTCGGGCAGCAAATTGTCTTGGGATGCCGCATCCCAGGCTTCGTTGGTCAGGTTGCTAGCTTCTGTAAGACCTTGGAGGAACCATGAAGAGGTGGCTGCTTGGTTAATTATAAGCCTGCTTCTAAAAGTTGTTGGAATTGCTGGCAAGGCGCTTACAGAGCCGTTCCGAAAACCTGTTCCCCTGCTCCACAACGACACAAAAACACGGACACATATAAATTCCTTTAAAAGCCCTGAACAATCACTTTCCAAAAGGTTTGTGTGAATGAGCAAACAAGTGGGTTCCTTTGCATTGCATACCTGTCTCTTGGAGAGGAATATTGGAGGAAATACTCACAGCTTAGGATAACTTCAAAGCATTCCAAACAACCCTTTCCTCCACCATCAACCTCTTTTTCCTTTAGTGGCTCCCATACTTGGGTCCTCCAGAAGTTTTGGACTTCATCTCCCAGAATTCCTGACTGTTGGCCAAGCTGGCTGGGGCTTCTGAGAGTTGGAGTCCAAAACATCTGGAGGACCAAAGTTTGGGAACCACTGCTTTAAGGTCATCCTTGCATGGGGTCCCTGGAAAGGATTTGGGTTGCTTTACAGGGGTCTTCTCCACAGTGGGTCCCAAACTGTAGGATTTCTTCCTTGTGGGAATGCAACGAGGCTGAATGTTAAAATATGAACAAAATAAATTTGTTATCTAGGCACTGGAGATGTTTAGTACTAGGACCTTAGTGCTTGAAGATTGTGTAGTGTGATTGTGACAGCGGGGCCCTTGGTATCCACCAGGGTTTGGGTCCAGGACCTCTAAGGATACCAAAATCCATGGATGCTCAAATCCTATTATATACAATGGGACATTATTATTATTATTATTAAGGGCCCTTGGTATCTGCTGGGGTTTGATTCCAGGACCCCCTAAGGATACCAAATCGATGGATGCTCAAGTCCCATGATATATAATGGGGTAATAAAAAGGGTAATAAAATAGTGCCCCTTCTATAAAATGGCAAAATCAACGTTTGCTTTTTGAATTATTTTTTGGGTGGGTGGGGGGGATATTTTCAAGTCATGGATGGTTGCATGCATGGATAAGGAATCCATGGACACAAAAGACCGACTGTATTATTGTTATTAGCTGCTGGAATCCTATATGAGTAGGATACGAAAAGCCGACTGTACTATTGATATTAGGCACTGGAATCCTGTATGACCTGTTATGTTATGTAACTTTATGTATGTCTAGCTGTGTAGCAGAGGCTCTAAGAAACCCTGTTGTTGTTGTTGCTGTTGTTGTTGTGTGCCTTCCAGTTGTTTCTCACTTTTGGTGACCCTATCATGGGGTTTTCTTGGCAAGATTTGTTTAGAAGAGGTTTACCATTGCCTTCCTCCAAAGCTGAGAGAGTGTGACTTGCCCCAGGTCACCCAGTGGGTTTCTTGGCCGAGTGGGCAATTGAACCCAGGTCCCCAGGTCATAGTCCAGCGCTCAAGCCACTATGCCATGCTTCACTTACCTTGTTAGTGAATTGCAAAGATGCATAATGGCAAGAAGTTAACTCTTCTTTATTGCTGATGTTTTAAATGATGGATAAATGGTATTTTTCTATTGTGTCCTGACCTGGATTACTCTGTGAAAGGGAGGAATGAATGAATGAATGAATGAATGAATGAACAAACACAGCGGCCCCTTTGTGTTTGCTGGTGTTTGGTTGTAGGACTCCCCATGGATACCCAAATCCATGGATGCTCAAGTCCCATTAAATAAAATGGTGTCCCAAGGTTTGCTTCTTGGAATGTATATCTTTAAAAGCCACTGAAAAAGAGGGATGGCAGGGGATTAATTGGGACAGTCACTGCCAAAATGGGAGAACTAGACAGTAGGAACAAGCAATAGAAAGACATGGAACTGGACATGCGGAGCACATTGCCTAAAGAATGGCCAGCACATGTGTGATTCACACATGATGTGTTGCGATTTACAACAAAAGTCTCTCTGTTGGTGGACACTGTCC
Organism: Sceloporus undulatus; assembly: GCF_019175285.1. Taxonomy (NCBI): domain Eukaryota; kingdom Metazoa; phylum Chordata; class Lepidosauria; order Squamata; family Phrynosomatidae; genus Sceloporus; species Sceloporus undulatus. The sequence continues at coordinate 24,070,042 of NC_056529.1, forward strand.
CTTTGCCCCTGAGCCACAGAAGCCTTTCTATTCCCACTTAAAAGATCAAGTGTTTCCATGCAGTGCAATGAAAGGATTGACGCCAACAAGGGCATTTCCAAGTGTCTCGCTCCGTGGAGTGAATCACGTAAACACTAAGCCGCATGTACCCCATGAATGCAGTCGCTCGCTTCAGTCACGGAGGATGAAACAACAGGCGCCACAAAAGTATTGATTGCTACACAACTTGGAATAGAATTGCAAAGGGACAGGCAGAGAGAGAGAGAGAAAGATAGATATGGATTGTGCCAAACAGAAGGAACATTTTCCACAATGCAAGCATCTGACTTCTACAGAACCTCATGCAGAAATATGGGCCTAAATCCTATTCTTAGTCCCCACTAGAGTAGACCTACTGAACCAATGTGATCTCCCTGTGCGTTGGCTCATCGTTCCACAATACTTCCAGCTTTCCAGCTTTGACAGGGACAGTCTGGATTAATCCTCCCCTTTCCCATTTTCCCCCAGTTGCTTTTAAAATGTCCCGGTTCCTCTCCATCTCGCTTGTCCTTCTGCTTCCCTCCTTTGTCCTCAGTTTACTTCAATTTCTGCAAATTGAATTCAAAGTACAAAAGTATCAGATGAACATCACAAGTCCCTAATGTACATCAGAAGTCCCTAGTACACCAGATGCAACTCAGAAGTCCCTAATGCAACTCAAATGGAGGTTTTAGAACATTTTGTCTACTCTCCTGTGCCCCAGCATCATTTGAACTTTTTTTTAAAGTCCTTTTTTCTTTAGGACACCCCTTTATTTTCAACCCTCCCACAGCTGAGCTTCAGATGGTTCTGTCATTGCCAGAATTTTCAGCTGGCAAATACAAGATAACTTAATCCATGGTGGATGCAAGTTTTTGGAAAATGAGCCTTTCTACTTTTATAAGTGCCACCTGAGTTTTTAAACTTTAGTTGTTCCAAAGGCAACTCCAGCATAGCTATTGCTAAAAAGGCAGTTTTAATGGGCCAGGCTATCACCTGTTTCTAATTCAGAGGTGGAATTGTGTACTAGAAAGTGTTACCTAGTACAGTGTCTGCTTTCAGGATTTTGTTCTGTTTTCCCCTCTTCCAGTCTGGTTGCCTCGGTTGTAACTATATATGGAAGAATAATAACTACTTGTTAACAACTACTTGTTAACAAGAGGCATGAGAAGTGCCTGGTGCACATCAGAAGTACCTAATGGACATCAGAAGCACCCAATGCACACCAGAAATGGCTAATACATATCAAAAGTAGCCATTGCAGAAGTCCCTAATGTACAAGAGCAACACCTGATGCGATTGCAGCATACTTGCTACTGGCAAGTGTGTATTTTTACATTTCCCTAATGGGCTTTTGTCTCTACTATGATTTTATCAAGTTTTGAAATGCAAGCTGTGAATGGAGAACCTTGGAGTAGCTCTCTTGGCTCATGAGCAGTGTCCGCACCATCCTGATCATGAGACTTGCATAGAACCTCCGATTCGCACTCAGCTCCCTACTCCAAACCTAGGAAAAAGATCTTTGCGATGTTTGCATTGTCTCCAAAGTTTCAAATTGCCAGCCCCATCTCTGGGAGGAGAAGGAGGATTTCGTCACCGGAGCTCCCTGTTTGTGTGCATTTCCTGCAAGGAAAACATCCAGGTGTCGAAACAGGTAGAGCTCAAATTGCAATGTATCTTTTGTGTCTTGGGTGTTTAAATCTTTCCTCTCCCTGGATCGGGCCCAAGCAGTGGCCAACTCCCAACCCTCCTTGCCTTCCCCACAAAGATTCGGCTTTCTTTTTTTCCGCTCCCAACAAATGTTTGGAACTATTGCTATTTTGAAGCGTTGCAAAAAAGAGACTCCTCAAAACTATTTGGAAAACAGGCTTCCAGCCTACATTCCTCCGTCCGTTTGGTGTTTTGTGCGTTGTTTAGACACTTTCCAAGGCCATTGCACTGTCCTACAGCTGGAAGCAGGATGCTGGGAAGGATGGACTTTCTCACCCCTGGAAGTGACCCAGGGACCCAGGTTCGAGTCCTGGCTGAGCCACAAATCCCACCGAGAGACAGTTTTAGCAGACAACCAGTGAGTTTTCCTTAGGGCTTTCCTAGGCAAGGGATCCTTGGAAGTAGTTTTGCCAGTTCTGAAATACAGCCTCCAACACTTGGGAATCTCATTGGCGGTCTCCCATCCGAGGACTGGCCAGGGCTGACTCTGCTTAGCTTCCAAGATCAGAAAGGATCTGGTGCCCTTAGGATATTTAGACATTTTGTGTGTGTGCCTTCAAGTTGCCCTTTGACTTATGAATTTCAGAGGGTTTTCTTGGGCAAGGAATCCTTGGAGGTGGTTTTGCTCTAAAACAGAGACTGCAGCACCTGGGATTCATTGGCGGTCTCCCCTCCAAGGACTAACCAGGGCTAACCCTGCTTAGTTTCCAAAGTCAAATGGGATCTGGCGCTTTTAGGGTTGTGCGGGAGTCAATACAGAGCTGCAAATACATTTATACACATCCGCATCCTAGCATAGCATCCTTTACACAAATAATTTGAGATTGCAAAAGGTATGTATTTTCCTCTCTGGTTTGCAATAAGTTGTAGAAGGCATATTGCGACGAGTAGGAATCAGAAGTTTAATTGATGAAATAGCTTGCGTTGTATTGTTTTCGAAGGGGGTCCTGATGTGACTCTGGCTTTTAAAATGCCTTGGACAACGCAGTTTGGCTCCATGGCGTCCAGCCGCAGATGTTCCCCATTCCTCCATTTCTCCTTGGAAGCCCTTCAAGAGGGAGAAGGGATGGAGATCCTTTGGGAACATCGTTCTGGCTAATTGGCTGATGACATCCTTGTGAGAAGCGTCAGGCGCATTATTCCCTGGCACATGGAAATGCGGCTTAGCGGACAAGGAGCGTTATGTTTGGGGCCCATCATGTGCCACTTTTTGGGTCTGGACCAAATTGGAGATGCCAATGTCCACCTCACAGGACTAGATTGCATGCGTCCTCTGTGCCTTTTGATCTTGTATCCTCCAGATATGGTTGGAGTGCCACTCCCATCATGCCCAGGCATTGCAAACCATTCAAGCTTGACCAAGGGATGGGTCATTTGTGGCCCTCTAGAGACTGCTGGGCTGCAAATCCTTTCTTCCCCAGGCAGTGATGAAGGGAAAGTGGGAGTTGCAGTTAATATATTGGAGATTAACAATTTGCCCATCCTGCTTTGGTTGAAATGCCTGTGCTAAGTGGGGATGATGAGAGCTGCAGTCCAGAAAGACCTGGAGGTACACACTTTGCTCATCCCTGCCCCTAATTCAGCCAGCTGTGTTGGCTGATGGGAATTGTAGTCCACAAATATCTGGAGAAACTACATGTTGCCTATTCACAGTTTGGTTGGGGATGATGATAGCTGCAGTCAATAAATAAACGTTCCCTTTGACTATGCTGGTCAGGGATGATGGGATTCTGGGATTCTATGTTTATTGTTCCTGTTGTGCCACGATGCTCACCAACTTACTCAGACCCAGGCTTACCCTAATCTAGCTATTGCACAGGGTTGTTTTGGGGTAAAACTGAGCTGGAGAACAGCCCAGAAAAGGATGACATGAAGATATAATGAATCACAACCGATAGTTGAACAAGTGGATTAATGTGTTATGGATTGTGGTTTAAACGTCAAGTTGGAAAGGTTGCTAAAATGGGTTTAACCGGTTTTGCAAACTAGTTTAAAAGGCCAGTTTGGTTAATTTTAAAAAAGGAGAGAAATATGGATTGGGACAATATTGTGCAGAAATAATCCAGAAAATAATCCAAGGTCTGATTTGGAAAAACTCTTCTATTCACTTGCATCAGCTGTATATCTTTTTTGCAGCACTCTGAACCCTTCTTCCCCTTTTGTTTCTGAACAGAAGTAACTTCTCCTAGAGTAACTCCATTTTTCCTGCGCAAGAATGCTGATCCTTTTGGCTTTTATCATCATCTTCCACATCACCTCTGCCGCCTTTCTCTTCATCTCTACCATCGACAGCGTAAGTTCAACCCATAAACCTGTGTGAGGTGTGTCTGTGTGTCACAAAGTTAGGAAAAGATCCTTTTGGGGGAGGACTACAATCCCCAGAATCCCCTAGCCAACCCTTGGAGAAAGAAAGGTTGAGAACTATAGAATTAGGGTGCATGTATAGGTGCATCTAATGTAGTTTGACACCAGTTTAAGTGCTATGGAACCCCTGGGATTTGTAGTTTTGCAAAGGTCTTGAGCCTTCCATGTCTCACCAAACTACAAATCCCAGGATGTAGGACGGAGCCATGGCAATCAAAGTGGCGTCAAAATTGCATTATTTCTTAGGTTGTAGATTGCACCCTAAGATGGTTTTGGGAGAGCTCTAAACTAAACCGGAAGCTGCCTGGAATCCCAATTTTGGTGGAAAAGTGGGATATAAATCCCACAATAAAATAAAAATAAGCTGTTGATCCCAAGCAGTTGAAGCCCTGGGGAAGGCTGCCCCTAAACATGGAGGTTCCACTCTTGTGGGAAGATAATGCAATCCAAAGCAGCCCATGTTGTGTATTTCTGCATGGCAAGGGGTTGGAATAGATGGCCCTCAGGGGTCCCTTCCAGCAATAAGATTCGCATTGCATGCTTATTGCAAGCCCCCCACGCATGCGTCACGCCATCTTTCTGTGCGTTTTTCTTACGCTCCTTTTGCAGGCCTGGTGGGTTGGAGATGATCTGTATACAGACGTCTGGCATCGCTGCTTCAATGGAACAAACTGTACGACGCTCGACGACAGCTTTCCCGGTAAGTTGCATGCCAAATCTGCCCCACTTGCAGCGACAGTGGACCTCAAATTGCGCATGATGTGCGTTGCTCCTCTCCACTCTTCTCCCTTTCGCCTAGGGAGGAAGGTAGATAGCATCCCTTCCAGGTTTCCTGAATTTGGAAGGACAGTTCCCATGAATCCTTTGCAGTCCCACTTTCTCAGTGGTTTTTAAAATGTCCCAGTTTCTCTCTCCTTCTCCCACTTTCCCTCTTTATCCTCAGTTTATTTCAGGACGCATCCAGTTTACTCCAAGAGGCATGACTGAAAAGTTGTAGATTTTATTCCAGGCCAGTTAAAATAAACTGACCTGGGGAGCTGATATTAAAAGGTCCTGGGAGCAGACAGAACAGAAAGAGAGATTTGGAGAGGGAACAATGGAAAAGTGAAATATTAGCACCCTCTACAGGTTGAAAAACGAGTCTTTTTGCATCACACAAATACAACAGTCATAGATTCCACTTTAACTGTCAGTGGCTAAATCCTACAAACTGCTGGGATTGATAGTTTAGGGATGGGCATTTAGGATTCTAGAACATAGGAAGACTTTGCAAAAAGGAGCTTCGTTGTCAGGACTTTGCTAACTATTTGCCTGTTGCTAATAGACCGGAAAGAGAACACTCTGCAGACCTTCTCGCTTTTGTGCATTCAAGCATCTTTCTTCCCTCCTGTTGCTTTTTCTTAGGGGGAAAAAACAGTTTGAATGAAGTCCCTTTGGCTCCCAATTGTGTCAAAAGTTATCCTCCTCCAGCTCTGCCCAAGTTCCCTGCAGGAACAAGAGAAGGAAGGGAGGGTCCCTTCCTCGACCCAAATCCAAGGAGTTCCTCCGTCCGGAAGTTGTATTTTAGGGAGGAAATGATTTTCTGGGGAGTTGGCAAGAGACGGGTGGCCTTTTTGCATTGCACACAAAAGCTACCAGGGAGGTTGGTGGAAATGGCTGGCAGGATGCAGGTGGGCCTTGAGAAGGAAAAGCCAAGTGGAACATAAACCGTGGCAAAGGAAGCAGGCAGAGGGAGAACTTGTAGCACCCCTGAGACCAAAAGAAAGGACGAAGTTGGCAGCATGAGCTTTCGTAGGCTTGGGTCTTCTTCCTCGGATGCATGGATGGTCCAAGAGAAAAGCAGGATTAACTTCTGGCAGATGTTGACCACAGAGTTGCACTGGAGGACCTGAAGATTCCTAGAGAGGTGTCCTCTCCAATAAAAAGAATAGTATTCTTTTATTTGCAGTTTCCCCACATTCACAGGGGTCTTTTACCCCGACCTCAGTGAATTTGGAGGGACCATTGTACTTTGCTACGTAGCAGAGGCAGCAAGAAACCCTATTAGTAAATTGCAAAAATGTGTAATGGGATACCAACAAGTGTTCCCTGGTTGGTGTCCCGTTGTGCATCAGTCACTTTGCCAGCTCCCCTCTGTACTAAATGGATATGAATATTACGGATTGCCCAATTCTAATTCACGCAGGCATCAGTCCATTTAAGAAGACGTAAGTCCCTAAAAGATTCCAGCCATCCTCACTAATGTTGATGATGATGATGATTATTCCTGCAGACTACCAGTCGATCCAGGCCATCCAGGCCACGATGATCCTGTCCACCATCCTCTGCTGCTTGGCCTTTTTCGTCTTCATCCTCCAGCTCTTCCGCCTAAAGCAAGGGGAGAGGTTTGTGCTGACCTCCATCCTGCAACTCCTCTCCTGTGAGTAGTTCTCTTTTTAAAGGAAATGAATACCTTACTTATTGGTCTAGAGCAGTGATCCCCAAACCCCAGATGTTTTAGGCTTCAGCTCCCAGGGGCCTCAGCTATCTTGGCCGATGCTTCAGGATTCTGGGAGCTGAAGTCCAAGATCTGCTGCAGGGATAGCTACCCAGATATTTCTCAGGCTCCTCATCATAAGCCCATTTTTCCCACAGTGAAGGAAGACGCTCAGGGTCTCATTTTTTAAAAACCCTAAATGTCATGTTTTTACATAGAATATTTTGTGTGTGTGTGTTGGGGGAGCAATGCTATGGAGCCTTTGAAACCTGACACAGCTTAGGATGGAGATGAGGATCATGCAGCCCATGGGGTGCTGTTGGACTACAACTCCCAGCTTCCTTGGTCAGCAGAGCCAACGCTATGGAAAGCTAGGAGCAGGGACTGGTTTCTGTGATGCCATTTGGGTTGGCAAACCCACTCTGGTTTTTATTTTGGTCATCCAAAGGACAGAAGCCTATCGCTGTAGCAGATCTCGAGTAGGTCTGTTAAAGGTCAGACCACAATCCAGGACGGATGTATTACCCTATCTATCCCTGGCGTAGGGCCTCAGCTGATCTTGTTGTGTGATGCGTTTTGTGAGGCTTTCCTTCTCTGGGTTTCTCCGCAGGCCTTTGTGTGATGATTGCCGCTTCCATCTACACCGACCGCCGGGAGGAGATCCACAAGGGCAACCATTACGACTTCTTCGAAGTGAAGGGCGGCCAGTATGGCTATTCCTACATCTTGGCCTGGATCGCCTTTGCCTTCACTTTCCTCAGCGGGATCATGTACCTAATACTAAGGAAGCGCAAATAAGAACAGACGCAGGTAGTTAAAGAACAACACAACACGACACGACACACATATATGCAGTACTGGAATCCCAGTCACTCTTTTGTATATAGTCAGAAAGTGGTTTTGTAGGAGAAGTTATTGTTTTTATTCCGAAGCGTCCCCGTCTCCCCTGAGCCTCATCCTTGGAATGAAAGGAGGACTATTGGAATAACAAAATGGCGGGCAGATTGGACACATCCCACCCCTTTCCCCGCCTGGAAAAAGAGCAACCCAGCAACCCAAAATAACCATGGGCAGAATGCACTACCCACATTTGTATGTCTTTTCCTCTTGTCCTGCGGCTTCCAAAGCGACTCTATAGGCATTAACAAAAGAGGGGAGAGGGGGGTTTGTGGATAACCCTTGAAATAATAAATTATAGGTGGCAGAGTGCAATATATGGAACTCAAGGATTATTAGGGAGGACCATTGCAACCCAAGGGGATTATCTGGGTTCTCTCTTTTGACTTAGGAGTGGAGAGCCTTAGTCCTTAGGTCCAAATGTGGCCCTCTTAGGGTTTCGTCTACTCTTTCCATGACCCCATAGACTCCTTGGAAGGGACCCCAAGGGTCATCTAACTGAAGCCACTTCTGCCATGCAGGGATCCGCAACCAAAGCACTCCTGAGAGATGCCCATCCAACCTCTGTTGAAAGACCTCCAAAGATGGAGAGCCCACCACCCTCCAAGGGAGTCCGCAGCTGGGGGAAATATCTTTTCTTTAATTAAAAAACCCCATAGTAAGTGTAGGGCATACCTGGGTATGACTCAAGGGTAAGGCATGGTGTGTGTAGGGCAACTCTCACCTGCAGCAGGTAGAAGTAAGTCCTTTGGGCAGGTAAAGGCAAGCTCAGCTCCGGAGGGTATGGGCTTCCTCTGTCAGGCAAACACTGCGCCCATTTGCATGACAAATCCAGCTCTTGCTGCTCTTGGCTGGCAAAGGTTTTGCTTTGGAAAAACAGAAACAGAGCAGAGACTCCAAAAGACCAGATTTTAAATTGAATTAGGAAATGAAAAGAACAAGCAAGCTCAACCACAGAATGCTTTTGCCTCCGAAGAGCTGCTGCCTCTTCCAAAATGCCAATTTCAGGCTGCTCACTCTCACATATTAAGAATTTCCTAAAGAAGTTTTAAATTTCCTAAATTCTTAATACATGAGAACAATGTTCCTCGGGCCGTTTGGTTCTGGCAATAGCCCCCAGCCCAGCCCCATGTGCTGCCATTGTATTTGTGACCACTGGCTACCATTTATGACCACTGGTTACCATTGCCCCCCTCCCTTCCTAGAAACTAGCCAGGGACCAGCATTGGCCCTTTTTTGAGGTCAGTGCCTTAGAAAAAGCAGTATTTTGTACGCAGTCCAGTTGGTTTGCTGGTAGTTCTATTACAGCTTTCCAATCTGGGCCTGGAGAAAAAATCTGTCCTAGAAACTGCATGGTGGGTTTTGCAAAATGAATGAAAGGAGGTTTGGGGCTTGTTAGAAATTCGGGTTGCATGTAAGGTTGCCAGGTTTGGTCCAAGAGGATAGTTCTCCCAACTGAGTTTCTAGAGGCAAGAATTTTGAAAGGACATCAGTGGTTGCTGTTGAGGCTGCAGTCCTAAACCACTTGCTGGGAACAGACCCTTGGCCTCAATGGGCCTTCCTTCTTAAGATCAGTATCTAGAGTTTGCTATGGTCATCTTGTCTGGTTTTAAAAGAGCTTTTGGGTTTACCTTCAACCTGTGTGCAGCCCAGCTTCATTTGTATTTCAATGAGGAGAACATGCCATTAGCAGAAGCCAAATAGTGGCTGCCTTCCTCTGCAGTCTTTTGAGGTCTGAAATGACAGGCCTTCATTTTTGTTTTTGAAGGACCTCTTAGTCAAAAACACAAAGCAGCAGACACCTAATCCTGCAGATTACATTATAGAGAACACAGTCTTGGGTTTAAAATGCACTGCAGAAATAATCCACTTTGAGTCTGCTTTAACTGCCCTGGGAGCCCTAGTTTATTGTGGCACCTGAGCTCTCTGACAGCAAAGTCTCACAAAACTACAGCTCCCAGAGTTATCTAACATAGGGCCTGGGCCGTTAAAGCTGTTTCGAACTGGATTATTTCTGCAGTGTGCTTTGGACCTTGGTTCTCTCTAAGCCAGAAGAAATGGGACTCTGGTCCTTTCTCCCTCCTTGTTGCAACCTTCAACCAGGGGTTGGCTCTCAAGAAACACTGGACTGCAACTCCCAGCATTCTTCACTGGCCGGGGCTGTTGGGAGGGATGGAGGACTCCAACGCCTAAATTCAGCAAAACAGCCTCCCTGGATTGTTTGGATGCCCCTGCATTAAAGAAGAGGGGCCTGAAGCAGCATGCCTTGGCCGTTTTGTTCCAATGCAAGCCCCCTTCCTTCCTTCCATAGATTCTTGACAGTCCCCCCACTTTCCTTGCTTCTGCCTGCCCCAGTTCTCTCAAGCCTACTTCGGTCGTATTGCAGTCCTGCCCAGACAGGCTCTTTAGAGACAAAGCACCGCTGATTCCCAGTTGCCAAGAATGAAAAACCATAGTCTTGAATTTACAAAAATCCCCACATCTTTTATTTGTACATACATATATATTTACATACTCCCATTTGAGGCGCCCTTCATGAAAACAAGCAAATTGTAACTGAAACCAGTAATCCTGCCAAATCTTACTTTAAACAAAATACAAGGAAACCATCAGCCGGACAACCCTTTGTGTTTCCGCCCGGAAGAAGCGGACGTTGTCAGGACCTGCGCTTCCATCCCAAGAGAACAGCTAGACATCCTGGATTGCTTTTTTAAAGAGGACGATCTTTCTTTGAGGTTGCTCACTTTAACCCTACCGACGACCGTGCCTCTGTCCCTTTGTATTTTATATACCCATGGTGTATATGGAAATAAAAGTTACAAAAACATTGCCTTTGCCTTTTGGTTCTGGTCTTGGCAACGTCACAGAATCCTAACAATCCATCCTTGGGTTAAATGGATCAGGTCCTGCAAGTGGCCGCAGGAAGACCCCAACGCCGCCACTGGAGACAGACAGCACTATGGGCCAATCAGAGGAGAGACGCCGCCGAGCTCAAAGGATACTCAGGCTAAGTGAAAACCCTGCCCCAGTTTGCGCACCAAGAGCCTCACTAGACCTGTTGCAACCAGACATCACAGGATCCCAAAGAAGGGACCTCAAGGGTCACCCATCCCAACCGCCATGGCATTTGCCAGGATAAAGAAGCTAAGTGAATGCAGTCATGCTGTCTTCCACCTTTGCTTGGTTGCCCAAGTCACAGGAGAACCAGTCTGCAGGTTCCCACCTGGGAAATGACTCTGTTTCCATCTCTTCCCACCTGAGACATCTGCAAAGCCCTTCTCACAGGTCTTCTGATAGAAGACGACAGCCTCACACCGTAAGATTTTGGGGCTGTGAGGAAGGAGTCAGAAGAAGCTGGGAATGGACTCCTTTGCACTGAAGAGCTCTCCCTCACAAACCACCACTCAGGGTCCAACCGGCTCAAACTTAGAAAAACATCACCCGCACCAAACGTAAACTAAATTTGTGGTGCACACCTTCAGTCTAAATCATGCCACAGACTTCTGGACTCTAGAATTTTGGAAACCCCCCCCCCCTTTTCTTTTTTTGTCTTAAAGAGTTTTGACGCAGTTGGGAAAGTAGGTAGGAGGACACAAGACCAGCTCTGCAACAGCAGAGGAAGAACTGGAAACGGCAGAAGAAGAACCGGAAATTTAACAAATGTACTGTTTTAAGTTTGTTGGTAGCTGCCTTGAGTCCCTATACTGGGAAAAAGGCAGGATCTAAGTAAGTAACAATACTAACAACAGCAACAACAAGAAGAAAGGAACTGATGGGTTACATGTATGAGCCACCAAGAGAAGACTTAGCCCACTGGCTGAGTGCCCCAAAAGCCTCCCCTTCTCACCCAACACCTGGCAGAACCCTCTATTTTTAACCGGTTAAGAGCAATCATTCGTGAACAGTTCAGTGGCCCTTTTACACAACACCTTTATAGCACTTTAATTGCTGTGGCTCCATCCTATGGAATCCTGGGATTTGTGATTTTGTGAGGTACTACGAATTCTCATACAGATGGCCAGACAGTCCTTCCCCAAACTACTAACCTCAGTATGCCATAGGATGACAAAGCCACGGCAGTCAAAGTATTGAGTAGCCACAGACTGCAAGCCCATGGTGAGGCAGCAGCAGTGGAGGAAGAGGAAGAAGAGGCAGGAGGAAGATGAGGAAATGGTGGAGGAGGAGGAAGAAGAAGTGGCGGCAGAGGAGGTGGGAGAAAGAGGAGGAAGCAGCAGCAGCAGGAAGTGAGAGGAGGAGGAAGTGGCAGTGGAGAAGGCAGGAGGAAGCGGCAGCAGAGGAGGAGGAAGAGGAAGCAGTGGCAGAGGAGGCACCTGCCTGCCGCCAGTGAAAGCTAAGAGGAAGGGAGAGTCCCACTGTCCCCAATGGTGGAGCGCACCATCACTGGTGACAATGAGACTTGAGCATCTGTGGATTTTGTTATCTGTGGAAGGGAGGATTGGAAACAGATCCCCTGTGGATACTGAGGGCGGACTGTATTCAGAAGGGAAAAGAAGTAAGGAAATTACCCCATTGGAGAGGCCAGTGAAGCCATGGATGGAGAAGCAGGAGGAGGTCCAGATACAGGGCTGGGATGATGGCAACATAAATCAATCAATCAATCAATAAATAAAATCCCTAGGATGCCAGGCTTTTCAGGGCTGAGAAGGCAGGCTCAGTGTGTATGTGTGGGTCTCTTTTGGATCTTAGAAGCCAAAAAGGAAGCTTATGGACATTCAAGGAAGGCTCCCAGCACGCAAGATAGTGAGATTTTTAACAGTCCAAAAAAGAAATCTAGGTGTAATTGGCTTCCATTCTTCTGGCTTAGCATGGAAAAATATGACAGCCATGCCGCCACCACAGAAGCAATGACTGTGGATAGCAGAAGGCTTTCAACATCTCACCTTGCCCCAGAGTTAGCTTTCCTGACAGCTTCTCTGTGCTAACACCCAAGGATTGCAACATCCAGAATCCACCAGCTGGTACAGAAGGAGTTACTAGATTGCCCACGGTAACATTAAGGAGGTGTCTGTAAAAGAAATAACACTGAACCTTGCCCTTGTCCCAGCATACGGAAGAGCATCGGTTCTCAACCTTGGGTGATTCACAAGTCTCCAGCTAGTGTGGCAAGGGATTCTGGGAGCCGAAGTCCAAAAGATCTGGAGGGTCCACGGTTGGCAATTCGCAGAGATATCCCCCCCTCTGTCCACAGAAACTACAGAGTAAGAACCGACTTGATGTCGCTGAACGGTCCGTAGCGCCCATAAATGTCTTTGGCCCGCATGGCCAGGTAGCACCTGGAGGACTCCGGAAAGCTGCTCAAGGTGCAGGCCATGGGGAGCTTCTTGGCAAGGATCTGGTTGGTCTCCTGCCAGCTCCGGAATTGGCTGCCCTTGAGGAAGAGGAAGAGGTGGAAGCTCTCCAGGGGAGCACAGCGGGGGTCAGCCTTCTGGACGTTCCACTTCAGGGCGATGCCTTTGGGGTTCTCGACCCGAACCACCGAAAGGTCCAGCTTTAGAGGCGGCAGCGTGTTCTGGAATGCAGCCACTGGCTCCTGGTGCAAGCGGCTTTTCGGGAGGGGAGGGAGGTGGGAAAGGTCGTCATCAGCCTGAGAGGAAACCAAGGCAGATTTCAGCAAACCAGAAACGGAAAGGGAGCAACCCAAGGCCTTTGGGCTCAGGCGGGAAGTCCCACTGAGCTCAATAGGACCGGTCACTGTTGTCGTATGCCTGGTTTTAACTTTATGGCCACCCTACAATGGGGTTTTCTAAGCAAGGTTTGATCAGAGGAAGTTTGCCAGTGCCTTCCCCTGAGGCTGGGAGAGTAGGACTTGCCCAAAGTCACCCAGTGTGGTTTCTATGGCAGAGTGGGGATGCATACCCATGCCTCCCACAGTCCTAGGCCAACACTCAAACCACTACACCAAAACCTGGAAAGGATTTTAACAACTGAACATCCAGGCTGCTGCTTCTTGAACACCTGTCCTCTCCTTTCAAACTGTTAAGACTCAGCACTTAAAAGAGGAGAGTTTTGTTCACAAGGTTGATGCACAAACCTTGCAAACCAGTGTTTTCTACACACTGCTGTGCGTCTGGGAGCCATCAGGACAGTTAGTCAGGCCAAAAATTAACCACTGAATAGTGCTAGTGTTTATGCCATAAAGTACAAAACGATATTCCAACACGGTCCCCAAGTGGCTGGCAAGGGATCTTCGTTCTCCATCACTTGGACTACAACGGATGGGATTTACACCACGGTGACACTACCCTGGCTCAGTTGTACCTGTGCAGCCCCTAATTTGCCCAGATGGTGCAGCACAGGAGAGAGGCAGCATGCTGTAATGGGTTGAGTGTTGGAATATGACCAGGGTTCATAAAACAAACCCTTTTACAAATTTGTCTTAAGGTCTCGGAAATGACTTGAAGGCACCCAACAATGATAGCATACGGACTTCTTGAGAAATGCAGTGTTCTCTGCCTAAAAATGGGGCAGTTAGCTTTGCTCAGCACTGGGGCAGGCTTGATCTCAAGGGAAGTTACTTTTCTATTGCCAATGGCCTTGCAATTTTATTACTTGTGTTATTGCCCTTTCTCTAAAGTACTGGCTTTAAAGGACTGTCATGTGCAGGGACTGTTACATTTGTGGCTGTTGAGTGCCTTCAAGTCATTTCTGACTTTTGATAACCATTTAGGACTTGTGCAACATAGATCTTATGTCCATTTATTCCATTTTCATCTCAACTCCCCTCGTTGTGCAACTGTTTTGGGGTTGCCAGGTGGCTTCCTGGGCGCAACTAGCATTGCGTTTCTGCAAATAATCTTTTCCAAATCTAAATACCTGATTCGATGGCTGTCGTTCAGGGTCTGCGGCTGAATTGCTCGTCCTTGCAGCTCCCCTCTCTACATCATTTCCTATTGATATACTATAGGTTAGCATCACATTTTAAACACTGGCTCGCTTCTCCCATACAATATTTTTTACAATCCCCTCTTTGTTGGACTATCACTTTAGTATCACCCATTACCGCATCCACGAAAGCTCATCCTAAAGTGAAAACCAGGTAGTCCCCATTCTTTTTCTCCTCCTCCTTCCTCCTTTTAAACATTTTGGTAGAAATGGCTGCATTTTCTGTTGCCTTCTTCAAAAAGCAAGCATGAAACAGCAATGACATTTCACTATGCCAGCTGTTTAAACTCCTTCAGTTATACTTTGGAGTATTATTATGATTATGCTGCTCAATAGAAATTTGCTTTCTCTATCGTCAGGACCCTTTCCCCCTGGTTTTTGTTCCTTTCCTGTCCTGGGCGCTGGGCATTTTGCACCATCATCTCCTTCATTTACATCCCACCTTTCCCCTGTGACTGAGATTCAAGGTGGCTTACGAACTAACAGGATTGCAATATAATTAAAACATGCAAAAAGTCAACATTAAAATGCAAGAGTAAGGCAAACCAGTACAAATAATAATAAATTAACAGGTTTTTAAGCTGTTCTGAAATTCTTTTACCTGTCTCCGGATTGCTTTTTTCATCCGTCAGGTCAATTATCAGCTGCTGAAATTAGAAGAGACTGTAAATAAAACTGGGACTTATCTCCCCGTTTTCAGAGCTGACCAACCGAAGTCTCACAAGGCGGAGGACCTGGAGGCCTCTGCTCCTGGCAGTTCATTGCGTGTTCCTTGGGATTTCCCATTCCCTGGGACAATAAATATGGTCTTCCATTTTTCTTACTACCTCACCAAGCATCATTCTCTTTTCTAATGAGTGACGTCTATTCACGACACGTCCAAAGTAAGACAACCTCAGTTTAGTTGTCTATTTTATTCCACCCATCAAAATGCAAGCCTTCCCAAGCATTTATAATTCAGACTCTTTCATAATGCAACTGGGGAAAAGGATGTGAAGACAGGCCTAGACAAGCAAGATATCTGGAATCTGACCTTGGAGGTGGATGGAGTTGCAGCATCTGCGTTTGCAGCCCTCTCCTCCTGATGAACAGCTGAGGAAATGTGACAGAAGCATCATTTTTAAATTCTTAACATTCACTTGGTAAGTGATAAAGGCATTCAGCGACAGATTCAGAAGGGAAGCAGGCAACTAGCTAATACAGACGACAGGCACAGCAAGGGACAGGGTCCCACACACAGCACTGACACAAAATGAGAGCGAGGAGAGTAAGAACAGAGTACATTCAGGCTTCCATTCCGGCCAACAGCCCATTTCTTTCCAAATAAGCATCGGGAGAAAGGGGGCAGAGGCTTTCATCCAAGCAAATGCAGCTGACTCAGAAGCAGCCTTGCTTTTCAGATCAGGAGGTATTAACTCTGATTTTTTTTGCTCAGCAGAGGTTTTTGGCGACAACCTTTAAGTCCTCATGCATGACCTAGGAATGATGTGCAGCAGGGCTGTAAGAACATTGGAAACTGCCTTACACTATGGCTGTCGATGCGGGCTGGCAGTAGCTCTGCAGTGTCTCAAGCAGGATCTATGCACAAACTCAAGCCCTCATCCATAGGTTCTGCAGTCAGTTTTGTAGGCTCACTGGAAGCGTTAGCCGTGTAGACAATGGGTCCCACCTGGTCCAATATTGCCAGCTCCACAGGAGAGGGTGGGCATTGTGTGGGCCCCCAGATGTTGCTTGACAACAACTCCCATCATGGGTTGATGGGAACCACTGTTCAACACAGTATCTGGAAAGCCAACCTCTGCTCATCCCTGCTTCAAGACATACTGGTCCAGTTCTTCTCAACTGCCTGTTCAGCACCACATGGATGGATGGGGGGAGATAGATAGATAGATAGATAGATATATTCTAGCCATGTATTAGCAGCTTCAACATGCATTGTGTCCCCAGAAGGAAGAAAAGGAAGAGTATCTGCTACTAGCCTGCTCACCCCAGTGCATTTAGGTCTCCTCCAGTTATGCACTTGTGTTATTAGAGAGGGAGAGAAAAAGAGAGACAAAGGGAAAGAGAGCAGCCGTTTTAATGATCTTGTTCTGTTAAAATCTGCTTTTAAAAAATAAATTCAGAAATGCCCATTTTATTTCTTTGTACCTGGAGGATTCACAGCTGCCACACCAGGATTTTTGTTCATTTCATTCAGGATAATGACGTCATTAGTTCTGGTAACAAAACACATCAGCATCAAGACACATAAAGCAGCCGCATCCCTCCCTGTTTAAGATATTCAAGTCGTATTTACAGACGCCCATAAATTCATTTTACGCCGTGACTGTCACCGCCACATTCCTAAATTACCCCTCACTTGTACAGAATATCCATCAAGCAAGTCGCAAAAAGCTAGCAGTGAAAAACTCAGGAACAGAGGATGATATTGTTAGATACAGAACTGTCAAAGTTTGGCTTTTAGCTCCCAGAAGCCCTTGCTGCCAGCATGGCCAATGCTCAAGGATTCTGGGAGCTCAAGTCCATCAACATCCAGAGAGCTAAAAATGGAGAGCCGCTTGGGAGGGATAGTCTCATGGAAATATAACACACGTATGGAAACATGGCCACCGTTGACCAGGCCGTCCTTGCTCTTACCTCTCCTTGGTGGTTTCCGGAGGCATCTTCCTGGGATCTGAAGGCCCCTTTTCTGACGGCCTCAATCCACTGCTCTCTTCGCCAGGATGAATCGCAGGGCAGTTTAAGATTTTATTTTGTGAAGTGACCCCTGGGAGGTTGGCCTGGAGGCAGGGAAAAGAAAAGGAATTCTCTGCCCATTTGCCTGTACAAACATGTCAGCGTCCTTCTGGATGCAAAGCCCTTGCAGCGGAACAGGAGGATCCCGGTGAAGATTTGTGCCTTGGAAATAACCTGGGAGACCTAGAAAACTGACCCGGGAGCATTCAAACCTCTGCTCAGCCATGGAAAGCCACAGAGGAGCCTTTGCTCACTCTCTCGGCCTCAGAAAAAGGCAATGGCAAACCTCCTCTGAAGAAGGAAACCCTATTTTTTAAGAGCTAGAGGCATGTCATGGTTTCAGTTTTAGACCAGGGTTGAAATCCACCTTATTCACAGAAACCCACTGGGAGACATTGATGTTTATCACACTATGCTCTTAAAGAGGTACTATTCCAGTGTGACTCCTCTAGCTGCCTCCTGTTGCATGCTGGGATTGGCAGTTTTAAGGAGTTGAACTTCTCTGCCTGAGAATTCTAAATACCCCTCCTTAAAACTGCCAGTTCCAGCATACAACAGGAGGCAGCTAGAGGAGTCACACTGGAATAGTACCTCTTTAAGAGCTCGTCTGATAAACACCATTGGCAAGTTACCTCCCAAGAGAAAGTTGATGCCAAGCCTTCTCTAAAGAAATTCTTGTCAAGAGAACCCCAAAAGGTCACCATAATTCAGAATCAACTTGAAGGGACATAGCAACAACGTTAAACCAGAGAATGGACACTTCTTTTGGGGGGTTAAACATCCCAATCTGCCAGCAGCACAAGTCCCATGGCCATATTTTCCAGGGGACTGTGGGAGATGGGAATCTAAAAAAGGGCAACCTTTCCAGTGTGTTATGTGTGTAAATAAAACATGCCTAAGTAAGCCTAACCTCATAGGTCTGTAATGCATTGCGATAAAAGTTTCCATGCGTGTGTGTGCCTTCAGGTTGCTTGTCAATGTATGGTGACCACATGAATTTCATAGTGTTTTCTCAGGCAAGGAATACTCCAAGGTGGTTTTGCCAGTTCTTTCCTCTGAAATATAGCCCCCAGCATGTGGGATTCGTTGGCAGTCTCCCATCCAATGCCTAACCAGGGCTGACCCTGCTCAGCTTCCAAGACCAGTCAGGCCCCCAATCTGGGCATTTAACTGCATTTGTCTGCAATAGTATTATGATTTATATGGTGCCAGAAAGATGCCAAGACTTACTCTGGAGGATAGCTCTTTCTTCTGTAACATTATCACCCCGTTAATACGTCTGTTGAGGCGGGATATATCTTTCTGCCAAGAGAAAAATATAAAGTATAAACAATGTACATTGGGCTACAGAAGGGCTTCTCAGCCATGGAGGCCACATTCAGAACTACACTAAAGCATCACCAGATACCCGCCTAAGGATTTCAAACTAGTAAGAGCACACTGGCTGCTTATCTACCAGCTCTTTGCTGCTCCAGAGATTGCCAGTGAACCCTTAGCCTGGACCTCCAACCACAGGGGAGAATTATGTGTCTCTCCAGAGGCTGTCATTGGCAACTCCCAGCATTCCTCCCTAGGGCCTGATGGGAGTTGCAGTCCAGCATCATGGTAGAGGCTCCTTCAGTTTAAGCCATAGTAAGAGCCTGCTTCTTGTATGCACAGGCAAGGGTTCGACAACAGAGCCACATACGATGCTTTCAAAGCAACACTGCCTGCCACACAAATGTGCCCTACCTGAATTTTGATGGATGCTTCATTATGCTTCTGGAAGCACTGCGTGTGGTCGATCCGCTCGTGCAAATGCTGGAGCTGGTGGTCCCAGGTCCTCATTGAAGCAGCCATATTCTCCTGAATAAAACCCTTCATCTGCAAGAAGGAGACACACGTACATACTTTAAATCAAGAAAACGCACATCTCACACATGAGACTGTATGTGGCAGCAAAAAGTTTTAAAAACCCCTCTTCTAGGCAAATTCACTAGCTTGAAGCACTCTGCTTTTCACAGTAAAACTACCTCTTTGTTGTTCTGTTTGCTTCCCAGATTCATTCTGTATCATTCAGGATTATAGCACTGACTCTTCCGCTCATAGAGCTGTGTGATATAAAGACCAAAAAGGAGGCTCTTGGCCCTTTAAGAGGAGCAGATTTATTAGTGTGGGTTACAATCTCCTTTGTGGACAGTAATCCAGAAAAGCTCACAATAAGACAATTCTGTTCTTAAAGGGACCACAAGTCTGCTTCTAAACATTTTTTAAAATACGTACCAACATGCTATCCATCGAAAAACTATGATACGACCTCAAATTGCTCCCCTTTTATTGAAATGCATGTGATACCATCCCACCTGCTCCTTGCCCCAAACCAAGACTCTGAATTAGATGCACAAAAAGGACAAGTTCCATGAAAATTGTGCTGTCCTTGCGGATGCACTCAAGGGCTGCGGGAGAGAGCCTTGTTTCCCGATGAGGCTGGAGGTTATGAGAATAGTAACTGAGAAGCATCCGAAGAGATGCCATGCAGAAAATGGAGCAAGTCTGTTTGCTACTGCTCCAAAGACTAAAATGGGAACCAGGGGATTCAAATGACAAGAAAAGAGATTAAACCTTAAACATCGGGAAGAACCTCTTGACTGTAAGAGATGCCTGACACTAGAAGATGCTGCTTCGGAGGGTGCTGGGATCTCCCTGTCTAGAGTCTTTAAAGGGCACCTCTGTCTTCCACACCAGAGTAAACCGATTCCCAGCCAACGCATTCACAAAGGACCAGAAAGGAGATTAAACACCGAAAAAGCCTTCCCGACGGGAAGAGCCGTTTGCTAGTGTGACGGAGCTCCAGAGAGTGGAGGTTTTGAAGCAGAGGATGGGTGGCTATCTCTCAGGGGTGCTTTATGGCTGGATGCCTGCAGTAGCAGAGGGCTGGAGAAGGGACCCCTGCCCACTCTATGATGATGTGAAATGATGTGGCAAAATGTTCCAACCACATTGGTTAGAAGTCCAAGGTGCTCAGTGCACAGCTGTCACCAGAACTGGACAACCACTGGCTTATAGCAAAGGTCACCCTCCCACACACAAGAAACATCCCTCCCTCGCATCCTCTTTGCAGAGGAACGTAACTGCAGCATTCGGCATTACCTGTAGACTCTCCCAGCCCCAGGAGGGCTTGAGGCAAGCTATCAAGACAAAAAAAGGAGGCGTTACGCAAAACCGATGGGAACAACTCCAACAACAGTCATTTCCACGCCATTTCCAATCAGCTGGGAAGCAAGCCGAGAAGAACTGGAGAACCCAAGCCGCCCCCACAGCGAACAGCCTTCTGCAATTTGGTTTCAGTGCAGCCACCAAGAGAACGCATGCGCCAGCAGCGCCACTGGACCTCATGTCACAACCACTGCCTGCTATCTGCCAGCCAAAGCAGCTTACCTTCCCCAGCCCAGTCTGCTTTTGATGTGAGCTTCTCCAGCAACCCTCTCCGGCTTCCTCTGCTTTTCTCTTGCGTTTGCAAAAGGCGCCTTTGGAGTCTTCTGATGTTCTCTTCCTCTGAGGATTGTCTTGGGCAAAAGAGGAAAGATATTGGCAGAGTGAGCCAGGAGGGCAGCCCCAGCACCTTGAAAGGCCTTGTGCTGAACCCGGTCAGTACTGAAATAAAGACTCCTTTCCAGGTTTTAAGGAGCCTGGCATGTACAGCAGGATTTTAAAAGGTGAAGGAGGAATAAAGGAATAAGAAGCCACCTCCTTGCCGGCAAGGCCTGGGCCTCAATCGAATTGACAGTGCCAACCAGAGAAACCTGAACAAACACAGTTGTGGCTGTTGTTGTGAGCCTTGAAGTTGTTTCCGACCTATGGTGACCCTATGGCCAACTTATCAAGCGCTTTCTTGGCAAGGTTTGTTCAGGGGAGGTTTGCCATTGCCTTTCCCTGAGGCTGAGAGCATGGGACTTGCCCAAGATCAGTGAACACACACAGTATATACTGCTAATTCGGTATTATTATATGATCCAAGACCTTTCCAATGTGGGGTAGTGGTTTGTGTGCTGGACTATGACTTGAGACCAGGGTTCAAATTCCAGCTCAGCCATGGAAGCCCACAGGGCAACCTTGGGTGAGTCACACTCTCTCAGCCTCAGAGGATGGCAATGGCAAACCCTCATCTGAAGATACCTGCCACGAAAACCCCACAATAGGTTTGCCTTGGGGTTGCCATAAGTTGGAAATGTGCCCCAAATGTCTAAGCAGCTTAGAGACCAATGCATAAGGAATGGTACTGGAAAATGGAGGCGTGTGCAGGTATGTTAGATGTGGTCCTCAAAGTCCTTTAAATATGTTTGTTCCTTCCAAAATAGTCTCCCAAACCCATGTTTACCTGGCACAAACGCAGTAGTATTTTTCTCATGAAAGCGAAAGTTGGTACTCTCCTGTTCCAAAACCATCCCTCCGGTGTTCCTCCCGGTGCTTGAGGAAGGGGTGTCTCCTGCCGGAGGGGAACCGGAAAGCCGTGCCTCTGAAGCGTCCAAGGTGCAGCCGATGGGCTTTGCGTCCAGGTGTACCTCCACCGGTTTGCACAGCGAGGAACTGGGTTCATTTTCATACCAGCTGTACAGTATGTCCTGCAAAGCGCCAGAGTTCAGGAACTGGTTGACGTCGGCGTTCTTAAGATCTTTATCCTGACTGGAGGCACCGCTTGGCGCTATTTCTGCTCGTTCCTTCACTTTGTTCAACATTTTCATCTGTCTGCGGCTGCTCGGAGTCATGGTTTTTCGGGCACGCATGGGCTTCCTGACGTCCGTGCCTCCGTTCATTTTGACACCTTAAAGATACAAAACAGCGCCTCAAGGTTATAAGCAAACAATGTCCTGCCCCTTTCTAATATCATGATTTAAGGAACAAATCAAAGAGTACATTTACCAGAGTTGTTACTTTGAGCTAGCATTGGATCCTTTTACCAAAGCTCCAGTTCTGATTGCTACTGTTTTGGTTTCTGAGCCTAAAAAGAGGAACAGTGCTTGGATTAGGATTAAAACAAGTCTTTTTAAAAGTCATTCTAACTTGAAGACAATTATGGCCAGAGTCACTAAGCTGATAAATGACAGAAATAATAATGATGATGATGGTATGCTGCCCTTTTCTCAAAACTGGGATTCAAGGCAATTACTCTGATGTTATGGGCTGCTGCTGTTGTTTAATTTAGTATACACACACACACACACACACACACACACACATATATGTATGTTTGTACACAGTTGGCCCTCCACATTTGTGGCTTTGACTTTGGTGGATTTGCTTATTCGTGAATTTGATTAATATGTTCTCTAGGAACCTCTAGGTCCTCCTTCATGACTCTATGACCAGCTTTCATCAGATGTTGCACTGGAGGACCTACAGACTCCTAGAGAGAGCACCTTTCTAGGCATTTGTAGGCCCTCCAGCACAACTCTATGGTCAACCTCTGATAGACGTTGATGGCAGAGTCGGTGCTGGAGAACCGAGAGATTCCTAGAGAGCACTTTTCAGGCATCTGTAGGGTCTCCAGGGCCATTCTATGGTCAATCTCTGGTAGATGTTGACCAGAGAGCTGCACTGGAGCACCTTGAGATTCCTAGAGACATATATATGCGGTGGCAGCAGTGGATAGAGAAAAGTGGTGCCTGCGAGGGAGAGTAGCCGCATAGTATCTCATAGAGGTACCTTGAGGTTGCCTAGAAAAAGGCCATGTCCATCCTTTGGAGCGTTTCCCACCGATCTTTGAGGCGTCCAGGAGCAAGGCCTCTGCTTTTGGACAGGATCCCTCCACACTCCCTTTAAAAAAGCAAACAAATACTTGCCTTATTGTTACAGATTGTGGAATTACAAACCAGTGGAAGTAAGATTTTAAACACTGTGGGTTTTTTTATGCTGGAACTTCTTAATCTATATACACTGGTTTTTCACTACTGAATTGCTACTAAGGTGTGAGGAAGTTAAGTCATTAGAGGCGGGAAATACAGAATACACAACAAAGAGAAAAATATACATACTGGAGTAACAAAAGGGTAATATTGATCACAAGAGAACAATTATGATCTTCATTATTATTATTATTATTATTATATTTATGTATATCCTGCACCTTTCCCAAAACTGGGAGCCGGAGAGGCTTGCAAGGACAACCGAAAACACAGAGAAGTGTTACGTTAAACCAGAATTGAACTATTGCAGCATTAAAAGAGATTGCGTATGAAAGAATGAAATACCGTTAGAAGAGATAAAAGCGTTTCAGACCCATTTAAAAGAATGCAAAGCTATTGGCAAGTTAATGGCAAAGTAGGAGGAAGCGGAAACTGTGACAGAGGTTTGATAGTGAAACTACCCTTTGGCTGTTGCTGTTTAAGTCGAGGAAAGGGAATCACGTCTGTCTTTCTGTCGCTGCTTTTTGGAACAATCAATAGAGGGAAAGGGAAAGAAATAGCAAATGCTTCCAGAGGCTTCGGGATGTTTGGGTTTTTTACCTGAATGCTGGCCAGGTCCAAAGGCTGGAGGGAAAGTGCCTCCAAAAGGAAAAGGCTTGCTTTCTCAGCCTTGGAAAGCACTGGCATCAAGTCCTGCGGAGACAGAGATGAGAAAGCAATGGCATTCCTCCCCCGGATTGCCAGCCTTGATTCTGGCCTCTCTAAGCGGCAGTCTCTGCCATCAAGGCCATGCCTCACATTCCTGGCAGAGAGGCAGAAATAAGAGTCCAGTTTCACAGGCTTTAACTTCTCTGGGTCAATGCCAGGGAATCCTGGGGACTGTAGTCCTAAGGGACACTGAGCCTTCCCTGTCAGAGAGGGATCTGGTGCCACAAGAAACTGCACTTCCCAGGATTCCCTAGCACTGAGCCAGGGCAGTTGAAGCGGACGCAAAGTGGGCTATTATCCCTGCAGTGCGTTTGGGGCTGTTGATAGGTTACGTTGCCAGCTGCATTGGCCTCTCATTGGGGGCAGAAGAGGGGCATACATGGCATAATAACAACAACAGAGACCTAAGTAATTACACTGGCCTCACATTAGGGTCAAAAGCAGGCTGTAAATGGAATTCAGAAGTAGACCGGTTGGCCTCCCTTTGAGGGCAAAAGAAGGGTCTAAATGCAATAATAATAAAGGAGTAGATGATATACGTAGAAAGCAGGCATGGGGCAAACCACAGCTCCCAGCATCCCCCAGCCTGAAGGGCCAAGGGAGTGTGTTTGTGGGTGGGTGGGGATTCTGGGAGTTGTCACAATGGTGTTTGTGTCTGGTTCTGGGAGTTGTAATTGGGGCACATTACCTCCACCACAGCTCCCAGCATCCCTCAGGCTGAAGGACCAATGGGGCGTCTGTGTGGGGGGACTCTGGGAGTTATAACTGGGGCACTTCAACACCACAACTCCCAGCATCCCCCAGCCTGAAGGGCCAAGGGAGTGTGTCAATCTGAGGGGGATTCTGAGAGCTGCGCCTGAGGCATTCCAGCACCAGAACCCTCAGCATCCCCTGTTCTGAAGGAACAATGGAGCGTGTGCTCATCTGAGGGGGGTTCTGGGAGTTGTAATTGGGTCACTTCAACTATTACAACTCCCAGCATTCCTTAGCTTGAAGGAATGATGGAGTGTGTTTATCTGAGGGGGATTATGAGAGCAGCAACTGAGGCATTCCAGCACCACAACTCCTATCATCCCCTATCCTGAAGGAACAATGGCGTGTGCTTGTCTGAGGGGAGTTCTGGGAGCTGAAAGTGGGGCACTTCAACCATTACAACTCCCAGCATCCCCCATCCTGAAGGACCCCTGGGGGGGTGTCTATATGTGTGGGGGGGATTCTGGGCTTTGTAGCTGCTCAGCCATTCTGGCTGGACGCGGGGGATTCTGGGAGCTGCAGTGCTTCAGTGTAAAAAGCGCCACCTTCTCTCTCCGCTCTGAGGACGGGGGCCCCTCCCTTCGGAGGCCTCCGACTCACCTGGCTCCCTTCTGCGCACGCGCGGCCGAGGAGAGGGAGGGGGCCCTGGGAGCCCCTGGAACGTTCGCAGAGCCAACGTTCCAAAACCGTTGGAGGCGCCGGTTGGGGGCGGGAAGGACAGAGCGAGCAGCAGCACTCTCGCCGTTCAAATGCGAGAAGACAGGAGGAGCACTGCGCACGCGCCAAATCTCAGCACGGGTTGGGCGGGAGAGAGAGAGAGAGAGAGATAAATACAAAGGCGGGAATTGGAAGCTTCGTCTGTCACTCATCGGAGAGAGCCCGCCCTTGACTCCTGCCTCGCCGCCATTGGCTGAGCTGAGAGAAACCTCCCAGACCAATCTGCCTTCCCTCCAGCTACCTTTTTTTTGGTCAAAAAGGTCGCCAGCCAATCAGAAGCGAGTTTTTCCTTTCTCCCGCCCTTCCCTCCAGCAACTCTATTTCACCTTAGAGGAAAGCGAAACAGGGGCCGCTTCAGCCAATCACAGACGCTTTTCAGGGATTGGGGGCGTGGCTTCACAAACGCGCCTTCTCTCTGAGGCGATTTTTCTACTCATGAGGGGAAACTCGCTTGAGTGTAACGTGTGAGTGCACAAAAGATGCGTGTCACAGGATTTTTTTTTACCTCAGGGGACGACAGAGGTTATAAAACCCATTTTCTCTGTCAGGTTTTTCGGTTTTCTCACATTTGTCCCCAACTCCATTTAATTTGTAAAACAATGCATCACACAAGGCTTGGGAAAGTCGCTTTTTGGGGACTACAGTCTTTTCCCTCAGATTAATGCTGAGGCAGCGAGGCCTTTGCTTCCCCAGAGACCACAAAAGTGGCTTCTTCGTATTGATAGGGTAAAAAGGAGGCTAAATTAAGGGCTAAAGGTAATACTGTAAATGATAACTAGAAGCCATTGACAATTCAAAGTTGCTATAATGTGACAAGAAATTGCCAAACCTAACTGTAAGAGATGTGTGACAAGGGATAACCAAAATTGCGTAGGTAGTATACTGGACATTCGCTGTACGGGAAACTTCTGTCCTGCGGTTAGACTAACGGGAAATATATAGGGGAGGGGGAGACATGGGGGACAAGGGGGCCACATGTTAACTTGCTAGCTTGCAAGGATTGCAAATATAGACTTGCTTAGGTTGCAGAAAGTAAGAATGAGACCATGGTGTAATTGTCTGGTCAAACTGAACACTTGTTGTGACAGCTTGTGGTTGTTTCTGTGGTTTCTGTGCAACCTTTGAGGCTGGCTCTTCTTGAAGTGATTCAAGGGGTCAGTCTCTTTGCTATAGCAAATAAACAGCATATCTGAGCTACTGAACTTCTGGCTGTTGTCTCCGTCATTGTAAGTTGACTCATTATTGATTCCCGCCGTAACAGTATTGTGTATCAAACCTTTCAGGCCATGTGTATAAAGTATAGAACAACAACAACAACAACAACTATAATAATAATAATATGATAAAACTTTATTTTTACCCCTCCTCTCCATTCAGGATTGAGGCGGTTTAGAGTAAAATCCATACAATATAACAATAATCCCAATTATTCCCTCCTTCTCTCCCCTAAAATATCAATTAAACATAATTAAATATTAAAAATGATACAATTAAAATACTCAAAACAGGGTCACAGGGCATCCTCCTAATAGGATCATCACCCTAAAATTCAATACAGTAAGTGGCTGTTTATGTACACAAAAGATAAATGAATTTCACATTTAGGCTTGGCTCCTATGATCTTCAAGGTTTCTCAGCCTTCCATATCCGGGGATTTTTAGCCCATGAATTCAACCATCCATGGCTCAAAAACATTATATATATATATATATATATACCCCCAAAGGCAATTGATTTTGGCATTTTATAGGAGGGTCACCTTTATACTATGCCATTGTATTTAATGGGACTGGAGCATCCATGGATTTCGGGATCCACTTGGAACGAAACCCAAACAGATACTAAGGGTCCGCTCTAGTAGTAGTAATAATAATAATAATAATAATAATAAATAGCCCATTGTATATAATGGGGCTGG
This sequence comes from Sceloporus undulatus, assembly GCF_019175285.1. Classification (NCBI taxonomy): domain Eukaryota; kingdom Metazoa; phylum Chordata; class Lepidosauria; order Squamata; family Phrynosomatidae; genus Sceloporus; species Sceloporus undulatus. Next base: position 24,097,124 of record NC_056529.1, read on the forward strand.
AGAATCCATGGATTTCAGTATCCATTGAAGTTAAATATAAAACGCAGGTGTTTAGCACCAATGTACCTATGAAATGTTAAGATAGGAGTGTAACTCTGCAAACAGGACAAGGAAATAGGTGCAAGAACTGTGTTATTTGGTAAAAACTGGTTCCAAAGGTTACTAAAGCTATGCCACACATCAGCACTAGCAATGTTAATACCAGGGCTACTATGCCATAGCAGCATTTAGCAGTGCTGATATGTGATATTATTAGGCTTCAGAATGTAGGACTAATTAAACCTGTGTGATGAATTTGTGCACATATACAACTAATCAGTACCTGACTTACCATGTTAAACAGTGACCCATCATGTTAAAGGTCAATTGTGTGACACTGAAGAATCTCCTGCTAGTTAGACATAAAAGTTAAATCTTATTCTTCCCTCAGGAAACTATAAAGTTAACTATTACTAAGTACACAAACCCAAAGGTCAGGCACAGATGGTTAACCAGTCATGCTATGATTGTGTACATTATCCTACATTTGTTACTTGTTTGTCTCTGTCTATAAATAGTATTGGAACTGCGCCAATAGCGCGGCAGTTTTTCTTTAGTACTACTTGGTGCTCAACTGTTTGCCTCAGCTGAATAAACCCGTGTTTGCTTTGGACCAGATTTGATCTCTCCTGACTATTCCTTCAATGGCTCCTCCCAAGAACCTAGGTCTCTAACACTTCGACCAAACCCTAGCAGATATCAAGGGCCCACTTTAATAGTAGTAGTAATAATAATATCTCATTGTATATAATGGGACTTGAGCATCCATGGATTTTGGGTATCCATTGAAGGTATCCGCAGATACCAAGGGCCCTACTGTACTAATAAGGATAATTATAAAGATAATAAGAATATCCCATTGTATATCATGGGACTTGTGCTTCCATGGATTTCGGTGTCCATTGGGAATCCTGGAACCTAACCCTAGGGCAGTGATGGCGAACCTATGGCACGTGTGCCAGAGGTGGCACTCACTCAGAGCCCTTTCTCTGGGCACACATGCTGTTGCCTTAGCACAGAGTTTGCCAGAGTTTCTTACTAGAAAGCCAGAGGGACATCCGTGGCACTTTGCAATAAATAAGTGGGGTCCGGGTCGCAGTTTGGGCACTCGGTCTGTCAAAGGTTCTCCATCACTGCCCTAGGGGATACCAAGGGATAATAATAATAATAATAATAATAATAATAATGCATTGTTTATCATTGTTTTTAAAGAGTTTTGAACTTTAACATTTTAATAATGTAATGTTTTTAATTGTTTGATCAGGACCCGGAACAATGGATGCAAGCGACAGGAAAAGATTCCAGCTCAGCCTCAGGAGGAAGACGCTGGCTCCCTCAAAGGAGAAGGATGGCGTCTCCTTCCTTGGAGGCCTTTAAGCAGAGGCTGGATGGCCCTCTGTCAGGTATGCTTTGAAGGGGAGTTCCTGCATGGCAGAATAAAGGGGTTGGACTGGATCAGGGCCCTTCTTGGGGTCTCTTCCAACTCTACGATTCTGTGATTCAATATGATTCTAATTGTTTAATTGTTTTTTTAAACTTGTATTTTGCATGTTTTATAGTGTTTTAACTTAGACTGTTTTGGATTTGTTAGCCACTTGGAGTCCCTGTACTAGGAGGAAAGCGGCATACAAATAAACATAAGCATAAGACAGTAATAATGGGACTTGAGCATCCATAGATTTTGGTATCCATTGGGGATCCTGGAACCAAACCCCAGCCCAGCGGATACCAAGGGACCACCGTATAGACAAAGGATCCAAAATCCAGAACACTTCTGGCCCTAAGCATTTTGGATAAGGCGAGGGGACTCAGTCTAGAGAGATTGGAGAAGCAGATATCATACCCAGATATTATTATTATTATCATCATCTTATATCCCTCCTTTCTCTCTATATAGGGATCAAAGTGGCAAATAAGATGTCCTTGGATTGCAGTTCCCAGCATTCTGAAAGTTGTACTCCAACAACATCCTCAAACCCCCTCTTTGCCCATCCCAGTGTATTCTTCTCATTTCCCCGCTTTTCTCTCCTTTCCTCCTGTTTTGATCCAACCCAGGTCTCTGGATTTGTTGCTCTGGGTTTCTAGCCGTGACCTCGAAGCTAAAAAGGTGCCAAAGGAGGCCTGGGAAATGCCCCCAGCCCCATGGGTTGGAGGGTGTTTTTTAAGCAGGTGGATGACACAATCCGGGGCTTTATTTTAATCCAAAGGTCTGCGTTGGTTTCCTTGCCAGCTCCTTTGAGCCACCGATGATTCATTAATTCAAATGGCTCAGTTCCTGACGATGATTCTTTTAGTCACTGGCAATGCACTCCTACTTTGTGGATGGGCTTTCCTGCCAAGTTCCTTTACGTAATCATTGAAAGGTTGGCCTTGCTGGGTATGTCTGTATCCCCAGACCTGTTGTTGTTGTTGTTATTGTTGTTGTTGTGTTAGCAAACTGTTGCATTTGTTCCAGGGACAACCTTGGCAGCCATTCACACGTTGAATCTTATCACTTTATTAAAAAAATGAAATGCATATATATAGAATGGCTTAAGGAGACTTATATGTATGAAAGGGATCTAGGAGTCCTAGTAGACCACAAACTGAACATGAGTCAACAGTGTGATGTGGCAGCTAAAAAGGCCAATGCGATTCTAGGCTGCATCAATAGAAGTATAGTGCCTAGATTGAGGGAGCTAATAGTGCCACTCTATTCTGCTTTGGTCAGGCCTCACCTGGAATAATCCTGGGTCCAGTTTTGGGCACCAAAAGGATGTTGAGAAGCTGGAGCCATGTGTCAAAAGGAAGGCCACCAAAATGGTGGAAGGATTGGAACCCATGAAGCCCTATGAGGAGATACTTAGGGAGCTGGGGATGTTTAGCCTGGAGAACAGATGGTTAAGAGGTGCTATGATAGCCCTGTTTAAGCATTTAAAGGGGTGCTGCATTGAGGATGGAGCAAGCTTGTTTTCTGCTGCTCCAGAGAATAGGACCTGGAGCAATGGATGCAAGCCATAGGAAAAGAGATTCCATCTCAACATTAGGAGGAACCTCTGGACAATAAGAGCAGTTCGACAGTATGAGACACTGCTTTGGAGACTGATGGAGTCTCTTTCTTTGGAGGCCTTTAAACAGAGGCTGGAGGGCCATCTTTCAGGGATGCTTTGATTGAGAGTTCCTGCATGGCCGAAGAAGGGGGTTGGACTGGATGGCCTTTGAGATCTCTTCCAACTCTATGATTCCATGACTCTGGGTTTTGGTCCCTGTTTTGGCAACCTTTTAGAGAAGAGGACGGTCCCCTCCTCGGCCTTGTTGCCCTGCAAACCTCGACAGCCATCTGCTTGACAAGCACAATCTTTTTAATTGGCGACATTTCTCTGGGGCAGAGACTGGTCAAGCTGGTGGTGGGCCTTGTTAGAGCCTGAGGACAGTGGCAGCCATTTAGGCTCATTTCTCTCTAATTAAAAGACAGGGGAAGAAGTGACCTTTCCTCCGTCCAGCAGAGTGATCAGATATCGCCCGGAGTGAAATGAAAGACACAGGAAGGGAGGCAGGTTTGGAAGGGAAGTGTGAAGGCCGGGACGGCATCAGAGCATCCCTTCTCCAACGATGCTGCTACTTGCAAGAGATTAATTAAACACTGAACCATGCCTCTGTGGAGTTTACCACACTGGGGCCGATTTCAACATTAAAGACAGATTAAAGCTCATTTAAAGCATCCCACAAATGAAGCAGAAATGGGGAGTCATTGCGCGAATGATCACCACACGCAATTGCGCAAATAAAGCAAGATCGGAAATCCCAAAAGTAAAAAGATGCGCGTTAATGCTTCTTTAGGACCACTTTAATGGCGGGTTCTGTGTGAAACCGTTTTGTGTAATTCCGCGATATAACCTGTATATTGTCATGAATAAACTGTACACCAAGTAGTGTACTTAAAGTGGTGTTAAACTGCATTATTTTTTCAATGTAGATGCACCCGCTAGGTCTCCGCTCTCACCACTGTGCTGTCTCTCAGTCTTATAATGCAACCTTTTACCATTTCTTGCCGCTTTTGGAGTGTCATTTGTCCAAAATAATGACTTTTCCAACAAGGAGCACCTGTCACTTGGGTCCCTTTATGTGGTCCAGACTAGGTTCTCCTTTTTCCTCTGGTGGCTCTCTTCCCTTTCTGTTCTTCTTTGCAACAATCTTTCCCTATAGTAGGGGATAAGGAGATATATATATATATATATATATATATATATATATATATATATAAAATCTTTTGAATCATTAACTCACTTCCTCCGGCGAGAGCATCTCTCTGACAGCCCTTTTAAAAGTCATGGCAGTTGTTAAGAGCTTGTGGGCAGCAGCTGGCTCTCTAACTAGGAGTGCAGAGAAAATGGGCTTCTTAAAAAAGACCTTCTCTCTCATTTGTAGCCTCCAGATGAAACATCTGGACCCAGCTAGAGGCTGGTGGCATCCGTGGCGGATGGCAGGCGGTGAATTCAGGTTTCAACAACTCCTCTAGTAATAATAATAATAATAATAATAATAATAATAATAATAATAGTAATCATAGTTTATATCTTGCTTTTTCCCTGCAAAGTTGGAACTCAAAGGCCAAATGGAGCCAGATTAAAAAGCCAGCTAGGAGAGAGACCCTTTGCAATGATCCCTGTGTCCTCCCCAAAGACCTAACCATGTTAGTCTGGAATATTGCCTTTGCCCTTCCCCTTCTTCCTTCCTTCCTTCCCCTTCCTCTTTCTTTCTTTCTTTCTTTCCTCCCTCCACCTTCTTTTTCCTTTCTTTCTTTCTTTCCTTCCTTCCTTCCTCTTCCGTTCCAATTCAACTCTAAAGAAGAAAGTCTTAAACAAAGGGAACAAAAAGATGTATTAATGTCCTTTTGCCAGACCTGATATTCCGATCAGGCTTGGCCCACAAACAAGCCAGGACTGCTAATCCACCAGAGCAACCGGAGATCTCTCCTGTGCAACATCATCTCCCTTGCAAATGTGGTGCTAATTCAGTGCTGCCGGCGTGAAAGGCGTTCCAGATTAACTCCGATGGAGAAAAAGCTGATAAATCCTTGTTCCATCATTTCGCAGAATAGTGGATGATGGTTCCCATCATGTCAGCAGGGCGGCAAATCCATCTGCAGTGCAGAATTGACGCAGTCTGACACCGCTTTAAAATGCCATGGCTCAAAGCTGTGGAACCCTGGGAGTTGTAGTTTCAGGGGATATTTCCCTTTCTTGGTCAGAGAGTTCTAATGCTAGAAGAAAGGAATCACTCAGAGGTGTTTTTGCCAGTTCCTTCCTCCGAAATCTCACCTGCGGCACCTGGGATGCATTGGCGATCTCCCATCCAAGTCCTAACTAGGGCTGACCCTGCTTAGTTCCCAAGATCAGACAGGATCTGGTGCCTTTGGGGCATTCCCTAGTTATAAATCCATTATGCTACTCTTGCTTTAGTAATAGTAACCAACAGAATTTAGTCCGGTGATAGCTAATTGTATGCTAAAACCAAAAAAGAGAAGAAGCCAGGTTTGAAATAGGACATGATGCAACATGTTGCATTTTGCATTAGGCAAAGTGCAACAGTTCACATTTTGCACCGACATCCGCTGCAGAAAGCAGGAGGCTTTGACTGGTGGCTGACCGCATCTCCCTGTGAGATAAGAACTGTATATAGACAGTTTCACATTATATTCTATTTTATAATGCTTTCCAAACAACAGCGAGAAGAGCCAGAGCTTGCAAATGATGCAACCTGATGGCTTGCTACTAAAAAGCAGCGTCCTTTCAAGGCTGCCGTTCTCTGTTTCGCTCTTCCAAGGCCAGCTCCTGATGCTTTTCCGTGGGAGGTATGAACCTTCGTTGCTTTCCCAGCTTTCCAGATGGTTAACTCTTTCGGCAGAAGGCTTCAAGAGAAATACTTGGGCAGAAACTGGCAAAAACAGATCCTGTCCTGGAGTAACCAGATATCATAAGTGCAAAGGAGGACAACGCAGAGCATGCAAGGAAGATGTAGACTGCCAAATAAAAGCTGAATGCACTCATGTAAATAATAAATCCATGCTTCTTGGTCATGCTCACAATGGAGGACACTTTGGAATGCCTCCTGGACAGAAGGCTGAAATGGAGGATGAGGAGCTGGCAGCCTCTGATGAAACCTGCCAAGAAAACCCCATGATAGGGCCGCCATAAGTTGGAAAGGACTTGAAGGCACATGTACTTCCACAAATCACTCCTTCTGCAGGTTTTTCCTAATTCATCTTGACATTAGGTGGAGCTCTATAACAAAACTTGGATGGTTTCAAAGGATATTTTCCTCTCCACTTGCAGCAGATAGATATTGTTTTAGGATGCAAGAGGGACTTTGCATCTTGGGGCCAGTTGAACAGAACTGAGAGCAGTCCAAAACACGCTGCAGAAACAATCCAGATTGAGACCTAAACGTTTTGTGAGACATTTAGCCTTCTCTGCCACAATAAACTACAGTTCCCAGGATTCCCTAGTATTGAGCCAGGACCTCAAACTGGATTGTTTCTGCAATGTGTTTTGGACCAAAAAAGTTCTTGCTCATGACAGGCTGCAATCCAGTATCCTCTCTTGATAAGATATACGTTTGCATGCAAATATATGTTACGCCAAGACTACAATCCAGAAGCACAACATTGGCACAACACAAGTCAATGGCTGGGTGTGTTGCAGTTGTGTAGCGTGTATTGTGCATTGCATGATGGTACCTGGTCATTCACAATGCACAACCACAGTGCATATCTAAAATGTACAATGCGCAACTGCGGCCTCATTCTCACTACGTTTTAAACCGGTTTGCAAAGTGGTTTTGAGAGGGACATATGGCATAACCTTTGCCTTCCGCTTTTGTACAATTGCTTCTGCTTTTAGGGTAACACCATCTATGGTAAGAAGAGGAACAAAGTGTGCACACTTCAAGCAGCCAATTACCTGCTGACAGGACTGGTAAGCAGGACAGACTAATCAGAAAAGTTACACGGAGACTGTAGGCATTGTGAAACAAAAGGACTATAAAATGCTCGTGCCTGTGCCAAAGGGTGCAGAGATTCCCACCCATTTTAGTGTTGCTGTTCGCCCCGATCGGTGAATAAACCTGTGTTTTACTTTGGACCATACTTGTCCAGGTTCACACTTAAACAGAATCACTTCGGGGGGGGGGCATGTGCTAGACTCATTTAAACCCACGTTTTTTTGATGCTGATTTTTTCCAGCGTCTTTTTGGATAAATCAATTCCGCGCAAGTGTGAACCAGATGTGGATTGGAATTGATTTAAATTGCTCTTCACCAGTGGAGCGGCCCATTTGAATTCATTCGTCAATGTGAACCACAAGTGAGTTATTTTTTGCAGCAAGAAAATGCAATCGGGGCAAATGCAGTATGAACCACGCTCCACTGCCGAACCGATCCATCATTCGGATTGCAAAGCGATTTATTTGTAAATAGGAATGCGGCCTAAATTTCCTGGACTTTGGAAATCTCCCTCTTGCGGCATGCCTGCCAAAGATCTCCTCCTCAGCATACCATCTTTACTAAGGACTGAAACAACATGCAGGCATCTGACTAACAGCTCCAATTGTTGTTTTTCTTCTCCTCCTGTTTGGTTTGTAACCTCTTGCCTGATGATGAAGAAACCCATGGAGCTCCGAAAGCCTGCCTCCTGCAACAGGTTATCCATGCTCAAACCTTTGCAACTACCTCTCGCTTGCAGGCATTAAATCCATTTATGTGCCTCATTTTGATGAGAGCAAGGGGCAGTTTTCCCAAGGGGTTCCCAAAAGTTTAGTTCCAGCTGGATAGTTGCAACTTGTTGGAGGTGATCTTTCTCTCCTCTCCTCTTCTCTCCTCCAGATAAAACATCAATAATGTTTTAGCCCCCCACGGTTCCCACGCGGGGCGCCTTTGCAGAGATGGACACCAGCAAGCAATGCAACTTTAATGTGCCCTTTTGAAACTCCGCAGCGGGGATGGTGTTTGACAACCTTCGCCGACAGGAAAGAACAAGAAAGAGGTGAGGCAAGGAAGAGGAAGCCCAGCAGGGCCAAAGCCACAGCATCCAAAAACACCAGCCCCAAAAACAACCCCCTTCAAGGCTGCGTCTCCGGCCTAAAGTTCACAGCCAGCAGGAAAGGAGAGATTTATTCACACTTTGCAAATGCCTGCAGTGCTCTAAATCATGGACAAATCTGGGATGGCAACTTGTTAGTGACATAAGAGTCTGTTTGTGTATATGTGCCTCCAAGTTGACTTATGGCAACCCTATGGATATCATAGGGTTTTCTTAGCCGAGGAATACCCAGAGGTGGTTTTTCTGGTTCCTTCCTCTGAAATGCAGCCTCCAGCACCTGGGATTCCTCGGTTAATCCCATCCAAGGATTAACCAGGGCTGACTCTGTTTAGCTTTCAAGGAAGGCAATGGTGGCAATCTGGCCAGTAATACCTGATGAAAGGATTGCCACAAGTGACAATAATACCATCTTCAGCCATTGCTGCTGTTATCTTGCTTGCATCTTTTCCCCGTTTGTAGCACGCGTGTTTTGCAACTGGTACAGTATGTGTTTGTGTTTGTTGTGCCACCTGGAAAAAGCAACCCTGACTTCTTCTTGTTATTATCATTGTAGCACCTTTTTGGCGATCCGGGGTTCAAATCCATTTCCCCCCAAGAGACAGCGATGGATCGTCTTAATAAAAGGCACAATTAATTTGTGTTGCTTTCAGAGAGAGAGAGAGAAAAGGCTCTTTCTCTAGCCATTTAGAAGCCAGGCTAGGCCAAATTAACGGAGCGGATATTAATATATTCCTGAGATTATAATCAGCCAAGAAGAATCTGAACGCCTGCCAGGCATTCTTTGGCACTTCTTTGAGGTTTGGAAAATGAACATGAATCAGTTCCCCTTGTCTTTCTTTTTTTAAAGATATTCTTTAATTTGAGACTCTGAGAAACAAAGATGACAATGCCAATGCTGATAGAGAGAGAAATGGTGTTTATTTAAGCAGATCCCAAGGAAGGAGCGACAGACGCAGCGGCTTTGGCACACTTTCCCAGCCAATAGTTCAGAAGTTCATCTTCTTGAGTTGCATCCAGAAGCTTAGGGAAAAATACTGTGTTGGGCTAGGATTTGCCCAAGGCAGTTGGTTGCCAAAAGGAAAACGATGATGATGATGATGATGATGATGATGATGATGATGATGATGATGATGATGTCTTTGCTTGCTAGAAGAAGGAAAGCAGAGATGGAGCCAGCTAGTTTGCTGTGTCAGGGAGTTCCACAGTTTGGGAACTACCACCAAGAAGACCCTCTCATACATCCCACCAAACACGATTGCAAGGTTGTTGGAACAGATAGAAAAGACTTTCTTACAGAGCTAAAAGCCTGGAGAAGATGATATGAGATATCACGGTCCTGAAGGCTAAACAACAGACTTTGTTGCTATTGCAGAGTCTCACACGATCCCACAAAAAGCTGAATTGCTATGGTGGCACCTCATAGAAGATCTCCAAAGTGTCGAAAGGCTGTGGAAGGGGGACCAAACAGCTATAGTTGCATAGTGTAAGACCTAAATTTTCCATCCTTCATCCCTCCAGATGTTTTGGGACTTCCCCTCCCAGCATCCCTGACCGTTGTTATTTAGGCTTCTGGGAACCGAAGTCCCTAAACGTCTGTAGGGCCAAAGATGGGTGGAGATGCTGTCTCAAGACGCTGCAATTTATCTTTTCTCCCCATGCTGATTTTAACCTCTGCAAAGAAGAAGAACCCGATCACAGATGGGACAGTGTTACCTAGCAAAATTATTTTGGGGGAAAGGGGTGCGTTGCCTTTATCCATGTCTCTGTGTGTTTCTGAAGGCCTTTGTGTGCTTTTCATGCTCCGCTAACAAGGGCAAGGAGCAATACAACAGCTTCCATCTGTCCTGGGAGTTTGCTGCTGCCTTAAAGGGAGGAAAAAAATCCCATTTTTCCTCATCCATAATGAATGCCAGGGAAGTGTAAAGGAGGGGACATGCTCCGTTCCTGTCGCTTGGCCAAAAAGCAGGTGCCCGCCATGCCTTCGCCTCCTTTTCTCTTTTGCTGGCTTGGATATTTATAGAGCAGGAGAACTCTCAGGTCATAGAAAGCGGCTGCAAAGTGGACAGTTACCCATCTGTCTGACCCGCCGCACGATGGAATATCAAACGACCGTGAGCTCTGCGGCGGTTTAATAGATCCATTGTGGCATGCGCTTTCATCCGTAAAGAGCCTCTTCCGTCAGCGGCATCTGAATAATTGAATCGTAACTCGCTCCTAATGAGGCTCTTGCCTTGCATGGAAGACAGAGTCACCCCCCTGCTTTCTTCCAATGCCCTCCTTTGTCCTCTTTCGTCCAGAAATCCCTGCCCCAATGCCCCATGCGGGGTTGCCTCTCGCCTTTCCAAAAATGCACGCAGAAGGTGGTCTCATTGCTGTTCTGGGGAAACCCCCGAGAGAAGGTCAGGTTTCTGGTCCTCATGGGGACCGATGTAGGCTTGGATGTAGGTTGGAGTTTTGGATCCTGGGAAAGACCCGAACCTTTCAGGCCTGGTATCAATCCTGGCTCCTCTAAAATGGCATCTTCCCAATTCTCCAGCAATTGCCATCCTTGTTTGGCCCTTGGAAGCCACATATCCATTTCACGAGCTGCTTCCATTTTCCTTCTCTCATTGAACAATGGGAGAACTCAAGGAATCTCAAGATTTGATCAGGTAATTCACACCTGTTCTCATCCCACAGTTTGATTTCTGCCGCCTTCCCAGCACTGAAATCTTTGCAGCGCCTTGTATTGCAGTGTTTACGCAAATCCCTTTCTTCTGTCATGTTTTTGCTCCCAGTTTTCCTTGCAGACCGGATAGACTGTCACTCTGCAGGGGGAGATGGGGAGACGTCTGTGGATTCGAGCTAAGAACATCCCTGAGTTCTTCAAGATCTAGGTCAGGAGCTGATTCAAGTGTAATAATTTATATTAAAAGTAGGACGGGGCGGTGGGAGGGGGAAGGAAAACAGACACACACAGACACACAGCAGCCTCCCTCTAAATATAGATGGCATGAAATGCAATACGTCATAAACACGAAGTCTGAGCAAAGCCCCCAAATCAGGGAAAGAGGCCTGGGTTGCCTTTTCCTTCCTTCCTCAAGTTTTGGGAGCAGCTCTTGGAAGCTGCATTGATTTGAGTCGAAGCGCATCCCCCTTTTTCTTACTTCCTCTCTCCTCCATGGGACAACTTCTGTCCTTTAACATTTCCAAAAGCAATTTGTTTCGCAGCATTTTGGAAAACAAATGCAGTGTTTTGGAAAGGCCCTTTGCTGCCCGTAAGTGCAAAACATTGAGCAATTAATCACCTGGGATCTCAAGGTCTGGCAACTAACTATGCATCTCTCTCTTGGGGTTTGCAAGCTGATTATTTTGGAGTCTTGACCGGAGGACTGGCTTATGTTTCTACATCTCTTTGTCTTCCTCTTTTGCCTTTGGTTATTGCCAAAGCTTGGCTCCTTGTGAGATGTTTTGGAGATCTTGCTATGCACCTTCTTTCTGCTTTGGCAAACTCCTTCAATTACCTGTGGCCTACCTGGACTGGCTGGTCTCACCTGTAATGGCTTTCCCTATTACAGCCTATCTCTCCTGGAATTCAAGACCAGTGAGGTATAGCACTCTGGAGACCAGCAGTCACACACTCTCAGCCCCAGGACACCCCCCCCCCCAATAATATGTTTGCCTTAGGGTCACCATTACTCTGAAACGACACAAAAGCGCACAACGACAAAGTGGTTTGAGCATTGGACTACAGCTCTGGATTTGAATCCTTGCATGAAAACCCACTGGGTGAGCTTGGGCATGTCACACTCTCTCAGCCTTAGAGGCAGGCGAAGGCAGCCCCCCCCCATGAAAAAGTCTTGCCAAGAAAACCCTGTGATAGGTTTGCCTTTTAGGGTCACCATAAATTGGAAACCACTTTGAAGGCACACAACAACAGTATGGAATTAACCACATTTGGGTACAGAGGCGAACCAACCCTGTTCCATCCCTTGTCTCTTTGCAAAAGGAAATGCATGTGCTGGAAATTCGGTTCTTCTTCTGTTGTTGTTGTTTTACATTTGACATTCACACTTTGAAGCTGGAATTGCTTTGCATTTACCTTCCTTATTATATGGCTTAAAACCCCACAGAATGCTGCTCATTCTTTGAAACCAACCATCACTGTGCAATTTAAAGAAGGCACCTCTGCGGTTTCTTTCCCCTCGATCCCCCCCCCTGTTCATCTCCCTCCTGCCTTCCCCCCATGGGACAACTTATGTTCCCTGACATTTCCAAACGCAATGTTCTGCCCATTTCTGGGGGACGCCGGACTTCCTGCTGTTTTTCCTCTCCAAGGGAAGCCAATTGGGAGGATGTTTAGCCTTGCGAGTTAGAGCCAGAGCCAGAACTGAGGGACTGGGGATGGAGCCAGAGAGATTATTCAAAAAACATATATTAGCAAAGGTGGGACCATGGTGGATGTAGCTCCTGTTCCCAGCCTCTGGCATTTCCATTTCTGACAAAAATTGGTCTGGGGATAAAGACTGAGACAATTTGCTTTGCAAACTATAGTGTTGGAAGGCACCCCAAAGGTCATCAATTCCAACCCCTGATGGAGCAATGCAAGAAATCCATAATGGCTTGGAACTGCAACATTGCAAAATGGTAGCAGTGTGAAGTCGAAGGCTTTCATGACCAGCATCCATAGTTTTCTGTAGGTTTTTTGGGGCTATGTGGCCACGTTCCAGAAGAATTTATTCCTGGTGTTTCGCTAGCATTGGTGGCTGGCATCTTCAGAGGATGCTGGCATAGAAGAGAGTGGGGTAAATACACACACACACACACACACTGTGTGATCCTGGTTTGCGAGGAAGCAATTTCCATGTGAATCTGTGCATTGTTCTATGTTGAATGGCAAGGCCTTCGGATGTCTACTTACTTAATGATCCATTGTCTTCTGGGAAACCCCTCTGACCCTGGCTGGTTTTCCTTTGCATTTTGCTGGGTCTTGATTTTGGTGTTTTTCAGGACTGGGAGCCAAACTTTGCTAACTTTAAGGGTTTCTTCTTTCCTGTTGTTGATGTTTATGGACTTCAATGGCTTCCCTGTGCGTTCTGACCTGATGGTTGTTGGCATGGTCCAGAATTTCAGTGTTTTCAAACAGCATTTTATGCCCAGGATGGTTTATAATGTGTTCTGCTACGGCTGATTTTTCTCGCTTACCCGGTCAGCAGTGTCTGTCATGGCCCTTGATTCGTGTTTGGACACTGCGTTTGGTGGTCCCTATGTAGACTCAGAAATCTTAGCCAAAAATTGACCCCCAAAACCTGAGTTGACTTATCCATGGGTCAATGTAAGTACTGTACTTTCACTCTTATTTAAAAAGGAACCATGCTGCAGTGAAAAGCAAGAGCATAATCTGTCCTGGAAACAGATTAGGATGAGCACAAATAGTTGGGCCTGCTGAAATTTTGTAAGTTCCTTGGCACTGCTTTCTTTGCTTCATCCTTTAGATCCTTTGTCACCTGCCCCTAAGTTTTACCCTTGATTTATTCACGGGTCATATCAAAATCTGTAATTTTGGCCCCCAAACCTGCCCTTGACTTATGTATCGAGTTATAGGTGAGTATATACAGTATTTTAGAACAATTTTATTAGATACCTGGAGGCTTGGGGTTACAGACGCAGCTCTGGGGTTTGCATGGGGCCTGTTTCAGCTTGGTGCAACTTGGTCTGAGCAAGGATGATGTCTGGTGACCGTGTCACACTCTCTCAGCCTCAGAGGATAGCCACAGCAAACCCCATGACCTTAGGGTCACCACAAGTCAGAAATGACTCGAAGGCACACAATCAGAAAGAAGAGGAGAAGAAGAAAAGGTAGGGCGTTTTGGTAAGAAAACAGCAGAAAGCAAGATTTTTAAAAGGGCATATTGCTCTGGTTCCTGTGTTAGAAAAACACTCCTTGAAGATGCTCTTTTGAGGGTTGCTCTTTCCTTCCTTTGCTACTTCTTCTTCTTCTTCTTCTTTTAATAGCTGAGATTAGTTACTACAAAATTAAGACAGAAAACCAGAGCTTAGCGTTTGTCATGGAGGATTGTGAATTCTCTGCCCCGGCATTCCCTGGATGTTCATGCCTTCCCTTAAAAGAAACCAAACTGGCTAAGGGGGGACTTAGCACAGTTCTGGCTGTCATTCAGGCCTAATCCTCCCGGATTCGAGGGACCGACGACGACAGCCAATTGCGACGCTTGCAAAATGGCTGTTATTAAATCCCCGGCTTAAACCGAGAGGCGTGTGAAGCATGACCCGGGGAGGTGTGTTTGGACGGGTGGAGATTTCATTCCAGAGCTCTTAGAAGAACCGTCTCAGACACTGTTGTTGTTGTGACCTTTGATTCATGGTGACCCTTTGGATGAGACATCGCCAAGACTCCTTAACCTCCGCTGCTCTGCTCTGGTCCTGCAAATTCATACCCTAGATCTCCTTAACAGAGTCCTTCCATCTAGCACCCAAACTTTGTTCCTCCAGATGTTTTGGACTGCAGAATTCCTGACTGTTGGCCAAGCTGACTGGGGCTTCTGGGAGGCGAAGTCTGAAAGACTTGAAGGACCAAGATGGAGCCATCTTGTCTTCTGCTGCTTCAGAGATCAGGACATAAACCTGTGGATTCAAACAATAAGAAATCCCATCCGAACACTGGCAAAAACTTCATGGCTGCAAGATTTGGTCCACGGTGGAACAGATTGCCTTGGAGGGTGATGGCCTCTCCATCTTTGGAGGTCTTTAAGCAGAGGTTGGATGGACATCTTTTACATCTTTTAGAAGCAATATAGTTGCGTATTCCTGCATGGCAGGGGGATGGAATAGACAGACCTTGGGGTCGCTCCCAACCCTTGGACTTATAGCATGCTTTTCCTCCACAAGGCTACAGGTATTTATTTACTGGATCGAAAAAGAAAACCAATCCTACCCTTCTTCCACCTGCACATGACGGGAGCCAGGTGGTGCATGCATGCCCAGCCCAATGAATGGGCTCTGGCTGAATGAGTCCTCCCTGGAGTAAAGCAGCGCAGGGCACCCTTTGGTTGTTATTAACGAGCTGCTTTTAATTAAAAAGCCCCAAGCTCTGCAGCAGACCCTGGCCCGACCGACCTAGGTCAGGGAAGATGAGTAATTCAGGTCTCAAGATGTTGAAACGGCCCAGGCCTTCCAAGAACGTCAGAGATTAATCTGAAGATGAAATGATTAGTGGACTTTGCATGCATGCGCTGGCGCATGCGCCAGGCATTAAGTGCGGAGGAAAAATAGAGCGCGTGGATGTCGGTTCCTGTGAACCTCAAGTGACCTTCTGGTTCTCCGGAGGCACGGAGGGAGACAGAAGTGCAGAAATCCTCTGGGGAGGACCGTGTCTGGATGAAGAAAAGACCCTGGAGATGCAAAGGGGGGGGGATACAGAGTGTGTGCTGTGTGTGTGTTTGTGTGTGGGTTGTGTGCAAACTGTGCATTGCCTCCTCTCCTGTTGAAGCAGCCAGCTCATGTCTTCAGCTGTTGGGCCGGGGGCCGCGTGAGGCCATCCTTTCACGCCTGGCTTGGTAAATTGCAGGCGAAAGGAGAGATGCCAAATGGAAAACGGAGCCAGTTTTTGATAAGGAGACCATCTGCGACCCAATGCCTCTGCGTGTGTGTGTGTGTGTGTGTGTGATTTAAAAAAACCTGCAAGCCCCGGGAACAAATTGAACAAAGCTCTTCCTCCTGCTCCTTTCCCTGCAAAAATAGACAGAGCAAAGCCAAAATGTCTCACAAAACGATAGTTCTCAGAATTCTATAGCATTGAGCCAAGGCAGCTAAAGCCGTCTGCAATCTATTTTGGGACCTGTGTTACTAAAGAGGACTTGAACCCAGAGCCTCTGAGACTGGGCAGTGCTACTGAACGCCCGTTCCACCTTTGGTTGCAGGGCAAGCTATTTAAAGGCTGGAGAAAGAGGAATCAGGTTGCCCTTCCAAATCTGAGTGCACAGGCTTTGCCAGCTCACCTCTCGTCCTGGCGGTCCATTGATTCCTCCTGACCTAGCTATAAATGTTTCTAGGCTGGGCCCAAGCGGGCACCGTGCGGACAGACACACACACACACACACACACACACACACACACACACAGTCTTTCTCTTTGGCTTTGCTCGCGTGGCTTCTTGGCCCAGATCCATCTGGCCCCCATTCTCCCTGCCAGACTCCCAACATCATTGGCATCCTTGCGCCAATTCCATCTCTGCAGATGGACTTCTTCTCAGCCATCAAATGACGATGCTGCCTTCTACATGCAAACGCTCCTGCCAAGTTCTTGGACTGGGAGGCATTCCCATGGAATCCTAGATCTGTATAGAAGGGCCTTCAAGTTGCTTTACAGCGATCCCCAAACTTTATATCTTCCAGTGTTTTGGACCCCAGGACCCAGAAGTCCAAATGGGTTGGATTGCAACTCATCACCCCCCCATTGAGCACAGGTGCAATGTCTAGGCATTGTAGTCAGATATAGCGGTTTGAGCATTGCCTGACAACTCTGGAGACCAGGGTTCGATTCCTGCTCAGCCATGAAACCCACTCGGTGTCCTCAAGCAAGTCACACTCTCTCAGCCTCGGGGGATGGCAATGGCAAACCCCCTCGAGGGAAACCTGCCAAGCAAACCCTATGATGGTGTTGTCTTTGGATCTCCATAAGTTGAAATTGATTTTGGAGGCTTACAACAACAGCAACAAATGGACACTAGAGCAGTTGTGGCGCCTTGAAATTACTTTGGGGAGGAGAAATGGTTAGAAGAAGACCCCTTTGTTTTTGGAAACCTCTTTCTCTCCAGGGACAAAAAAAGGCATCCATCAGCAACTTGCAACCGATGAATAGATTCATGAACCAAGTCACGGATTAAATATAAATATGAAATAAGGGCTCTTCAATCATTTTGGAACGAACAGCTGTCTCTCATGGAAAAAGGCGTCCGGCGGGCTGATAGATTTGTTATAAATAATCCAGGCTCCTTTCTTGCCAGGGAAAGGGGCTTAAAATAGTTGTTGGCGCTCCCGTACTTTTCCTCCAGAAGTCAATTTTCCTCTGCTTCTCCTTCTGGGGGAGACCCTCCTTGCAGTCGGCAGGTCTGCAAAATCGGCTTCACGGGTCAAACCAATCTTGCCATTTGAACTTTAAAAGAAATGCTCTGATAGGATTTGGCCTTCCCTCCTTTGGAGCCACAAGTGATCTCACACGGTGACCCTTGGCGGTTGCGGACATGAACATCCCATTGAAATACAGCCTTAAAATGAGAATCAACCACCGAGAGCAAAGCTGCTCATCATCAGAGGCGGGGAAGAAAGTGCAGACTGAAACATCATCGAGTTTGGTGGGGTTTGTACCCAGGTTTAAAAAAGGAAAGGCCAAACCTCTACATACCAGCATAGTTTAGCTTCAGGTTATCTTCCTTGGGAGACCGACCAGCGAAGGTTCAGAGATGGTCCCACGATTGAGGTTCTCCATGGATGTTTTAGTGGTTTGATGGATTGTGAAACAGGGCAGCTCCTGTCTTGTGTTGGCTTCTTCTTTGCAGGAGTCTTTCCCAAGCAAAACGGGGGGTCTTTCTGTTCCCTGGAAAGTGCGGATGGAGAGACACTGGCTGCCAACTCTAATTCCTGGCAAGAAAAACACAAAACCAAGGATGGGGCTCCTGTACCTTTAACAGTTGAAGGGATTTCAGCAGGTATCATGCAATTAAAAGCACAAGAGCCCTGCGTTGTATTTTCTTGGCCCAGAAGAGAAGTGTCCATCTTGCTGGACTTTTTAAAGGACTCCCTAAGACACTTGGACTGGTTTTATTGGGGATGGGAAGCTGTTCCAGGCAACTCCCAACAACTTTAGCTAACTCTGGACCAAAACACACTGCAGAATTACTCCAGTTTGAGACCGCTTTAACTGCCCTGGCTCAATGCTAGAGAATTCTGTAGTTTTGGGAGCCATTGAGCCTTCTCTGTCAGAGAGCTCTGGGGCCACTGCAGATTACTACCCTGAGGCCCTTAAAGGATTACACCCCGAAGCCAGCAGAGCTGCTGGTGGTGCATGCTGGGACTTGTAGTCTTACAGCACCTAAAAGGCGACTGCATTCCCCACCCTGCGGTTTTCCTCCCCCCTGGCTGCACTGCTCTGTCCTGCAGACTGTCTGGAAGGGAACTCTCCCTGTTTTTGGGAGCAGGTTTCCTGGCTGGAGCTTTAGTGGATGGACTGGGAAAGGAGGCCTCTGGAGAGAGAGCGGAGGGCAGCCCTCTTTGGACCTTGGCCCAGCCTGGCTCCAGTTTCCAATGCATCCCTCCCTTAAAGGCAGAGGAGCCTTCTCTCAACTACTACTTCTGCTGCCAACCAGAGAGGGCTCCTCTGCCTTGAAGGCCTGAAGAGCAACCTCTGCTGCTGACCCCCCTTCTCCAAGTGCGACCCTGGAAGGCAGGTTGGCCCCCAGGAGAGGGCCCTTGGCCTGGAGGGCTTGCCAAGAAGAGGCTCCTGCCTTGGCTGCCTTGGGCCAGCCTGGCTGAGACCCCCTGAATCTCCAAGGCCCCCTCGATCTGGGCAAGGCAAGGGCAAGGCAGCGAGGAGGACTTGGCTGCGCGCGCTCCCGCCCGAGGCCTCGGGGGCGCGCAGCGGAGCCTCCTCCGTTCCTTCCTCCTCCTCCTCCTCCTCCTCTCCCCAATCCTGGCTCCTCCGGGCGCCTTTGCTCTCTCTGCAGAGGAAGAAGAGGCTCCGCTGGCTGTTGGCTGGAGGGGTCCGGGGAGCAGGAGGGGAGGGGGCTGGCCTGACTCCGGGAAGGGCCCCCCCGAGAAGCCCCCCAGCTGTAGCCTGCCTCCTTGCCTCCTTCCTGGCAGCCTCTTCCCAAACGCCTCCTTTGGCTTGGGCTTTGGAGAGACTCAGGGCCTGCCCTTCTCGGGGCTCGCTTCGGGGCAAGAGCGAGAGAGAGCCCTTCTTCTGCCTCGGATGGCAGGGAGCTGCTGCTGCTGCTGCTGCTGCTGGGCATTGTAAAAGTCTCCCCAGCTGCTCCGCCGCTTGTTGGCCATTGGCACCGCCTTGCTCCCACTTGGAGCCCAGGAAGGACTTTCGGAGGAGGGGGGGTGTGTTGCGTTGGCATCGGAGGCAGGCGGCAAGGAGGGGGCTTTTGGCGTCGCCCCTTTCCTTCTCCGGCTCCTGCCTTTTTCCTGCGGCGAAGGACAAGAGCCACGCGGAGGATCCCTGGAAGCATGCCTTCTCTGGCTCTCTAAAGGAGCAGGAGAAGAGGCTCCCCATCCTGGACAAAGCAAGGAAAGGAAGACCGGCAAGAAGGCGGCGAAAAGAGCCCTCCCCCCAAAAAGGAGACCCCCCCCCGGCGCCCTTTCCTCTCGGGGGTCCAGCCAGCCTTTGGCGATGACTTGGAAGACTCCCAGCTTGGCATTATGGGGAGGGCCACTGCAGTGAGTCACACCATCAGCCGGGGCTGGCAGAAGAGGGCTTAGATGGGGCCAGAGAGAGAGATGTAATAGACTACTGTCTTGGATTATTAGCTCTAGACAGAGGTTGGGGGAGAGGGTCGTGTGGGGTGTTTGGGGGCGGAGGTTTGGCACCTGGGCAGGGGGCGACGCCGCTTGGCCCCTTGGAAGGCCAGGGAGGGATCGTCCCAGCCAGCCCCGGACTAGTTGGTGATCGGCAAAGAGAGCTATCTTTGGCTCCTACACAATTGATACCCTTATTATTATTACTATTATTACTATTACAGTATTTTGGAAGATGCCTTCCTTCTGCTGGGATTTAAGTGGCATCTTTAGCTATATATATATATATATATATATATATGTATGTATGTATGTATATATGTATATATGTATATATATATATATGTATCTGAGAATGGGGCTCCTCTCTTGCTTTCCCTCCCCACTGGGCTTTACCAGAATGGAAAGCCCCTTTGAGCCTGAAAACAGACCTAACGCCTTCCCTTTCTTTCCTCCGGTTTGCCTGATGAAGAAGCCCGTGTGACTTCGGAAACTTGCAACCTGGAATGGTGCATTTGGGTTGGCCCCATAAAGATAGCATTGGCTGGATGTTAGTGGCTTCCCTTTGAGCCTGGTGGCACTTACTCTGGAGTAAACACCAAGCTTGATGCGCTCCAAGGTTGGCTGAGCTGGGTTTTGTCCTCTAGGGATTAAAAAGAGAATGCAAGCATTTGCCAATCAATCAATCAATCAATCAATCAGTCGCCTGTGAGTTTGCACCTTGAAGGTCCCCTCTTGAGTCCAGGGGAGGCTTACTTTGGAGTAAGCAGATCCACTTTGGAGGACTCCATCTGCAAAAAGAGGAGACTGGATTTGCAAGAAGACTGACTTTTTGAGTAAAAACCAAAATGGAAAGAAGGACTCTTTGAGGATTGGTGCCTCTTTGGCGAATCCAAGGGGAAACATTTGAATGACCAGCCTGGGTGTAAATTTACTCCAAAGTAATCCCTGCAGAGGGTAGGATCTTTACTCTGGAGTAGGGAATCCTGCGTGGGATCTTGGCCCCATTTTTGCAAAGCCCAGTAATTCTGACCTGGTTTGGAAAGGGGTTGGGGTGGGCTTCCTTGGGAGTAAGCCATGCCTTGGGCCAGGCATCCTTGGAAGGGTCCAGATTGCCCAGGGAAAAAGGTTGGCCACCTGGGCAGCCTTTGGTGGCGTGACAACCACGCAATGCAAGCCTGGTCTCATGCCACCTTGGTTATTATAACACCACTCTTTTTTCCCCTCTCCAACTTTTCTTACACCTTTTTAGCATCCTGACCTTTCCAAGGGATGCTGCCTGCGCTTCCAGCTTGACTCCCCAAAAGGGGTTTATATCAGCTGCACCCAGATTTTCTTGGCAAAGTCCCCCTTGCCAAGTCTGTCCGCTTGCCTTCCTATTTTTCCCTGTGCCAAGGTAAATATATAAATAAAGTGTGGCTTTAGCGCTAATGCGGTGGTCTCCTCTTCTTCCCCCTCCTCCTCTTTTCTGCATCCCTTCCCTGCCTCCTTCTCTCCCGCTCCCTTTCCTGCCACAGACCACCACCTTTGCAAGGATAGCCATCTCTGCCTCCTCCGGAGGAGGCCATGCTGCTGGTCCGGATGCCCAGAAGCCTCCATCGCCGCCTCCCCACCTTGGGCAAGAAGGATGGCAGCCCCCCGTGAGGCCTGGCTCTGAGGACGCCTGCGAAATGCCAAACTTTGCAGCCCAAGAGGAGGCTACAGTTTCTCACATTCCTGGTAAGGTTGCTGTGGAGTCCACATTTCTAAGGCTGGGGGGTGATGCATCACAATTGAGGAGCATGAAGAGAGGGAGCATCCTCAGGAGTGATGCTCAGAGGAGGGTGCCGCGCATGCTCCAGCCACCCGGTGGCGCTCTTGGCCTTGCCTGCTTTCCATGGGGGGGGTCCCCTTGTGAATGGAGAGCACCCAAGGCTCCAAAGATGCTCCCAGGAGCCCTTCGCACTCCTACGCACTCTGCAAAGAAAGATGGGCCGGCGGGGTTGCGGGATTTGCAGCAGCGTGCCATGTGCGCCCATGTGCCAAGCATGCTGTGCCAGGTCCCTCTCTCAAAGCACTGCAGAAATATGCCTCTGGCTGGCTCCCGACCTTAGATTCCTTGCATGGTGTGGTTTCCAACACAAACACATTGGTTGTGGCACGGTAGTGGGCACGCAAGGGAGCTCTGTAATGCCCCCAATAATGCCAACCCTTCCCAAAAAGGAGAGGTGGATTGTAAAGGCACAAGGGAATTGCTGGTTGGTGGGGCTAGAGTGTCACCCTCTTTGTGTGGTGTGTGTATGTGTGTGTATGTACATGGGGGTCTTTCGCCCGCTCTGACTGCGGTAATGGGAGGAGGGGGAGAGAAGTCTGCCCTGCAACAGCCGAGGCTGAGTTTTGAATCCAAATGAACACTGGGAAAAGGGAGGAGGGCGAGCTCTTTGAATAAGCCCCTCATGGTGGACGATGGGTGGGGTTGTCATCAATGGGAAGGGGGAAGGTTTGGCTGGCAGGGGGAGTTGATTTTGCAGGGGAGCAAGGAAAACTCTAGCCCCCCCTTTTGCACACACCTCTGCCACATTTAAGTCATGGCACCCCCCTTAAATCCACCTGCCCAAAGTCACATGCACCCCTTCCGAAAGCAGCACAGAGTTGGGATTCCCACATCTCAGCCCTGCAGGAGAGACACCTTCATCCATGTACCCCTTTTTCCCCCATGCTCCTTGCTTGCTTGCTTTCCCCAAAGGCTGTGAGTTAAAAAAGACCCAGGAGAGCCGAGCAGAGTCATGCCTGCTGGAGGTGCATGCCAATGCCAGGCTGGGAAAAAGAGGAAAGAGCCAGAGAGAAAACAGGCTTTTTGAGTAATGTGTGCCAGAATCTGCTTCCGAAATGTAGCCCCTTTGGTGCATCTAGTTGGAATCAATTTCCCTTTTTGGAAAGAGGTGGGAAAGGAGGCATTATGTGAACTGGTCCTCTTTGCAGCCCCTTCTTTAGCAGCAGTGCCAGGAAGAGGTGGCAGACATGGCCTGGACCCACCGGATGCCTTCAGTTTGGCAATGGGTGTTCTCCCCCAAAAAGGCAGAATTGAGGGTTTCCAAAATGGCCCATTATATACAATGGTGTGGTTATTACTACTACTACTACTACTACAGTGGGCTCTTGGTATCCTCTGGGGTTTGGTTCCAGGTCTTCCAATGGATACCAAAATCCATGGATGCTCAAGTCCCATTAAATACAGTGGCATAGTAAGATGGCGTCCCTGATATAAAATAACAAAATCAAGGTTTACTATCTGCAGTTTATACTTTTTTTTGGGAATAGTTTCAAACTGTGGATGCTTGAGTCCGTGGATAAAAAATCTGTGGATACAGAGGGCTGGCTGTATCCTTGAAATATTTATATCTAGCAAACCCACACAACCTCAAATGCCATGGCAGTTAAAGTGGTGCCAAAGTGGATTATTTCTGCAGTGTGAACACACTTTTGTGTCGCCTTTGCCCTCTACTCTGTGGGTTCATAGCTGTGCTAGGCTGAGGTTTCCACTTTCAGGTTGCAAGAAAGAGTGAAGGGTTAGTTGAGGGAAGGATGTTGGCATAGCTTCTTGCCAGGAGGGTTCATCCCGCTTTGTTTGCGTCTCTTTGTTTGCAGGGCATGGAGTTGGCCAAGATGGCACAGGTCTGCTGGCATCTGCTGGTGCTCCAGGCTCTCCTGGCGGAGTTGGCCCTGGTCCGCGGGGCGGAGAGAAGTTACCCCATCCTGAACATCGCCGTTATCCTGGGGAGGACGCAGTTTGCCACGGAGAGGGATGTCCGAGGGCTCTGGGCCAGGGATATGGCGGCCGGCCTGGCCATTGATGTCAACGTGGTCCCCCTCTTGGTCAACCAGACTGACCCCAAGAGCATCATCACCAACGTCTGTGACCTGATGTCTGGCACCAAGATCCACGGGGTGGTTTTTGGAGACGACACCGACCAGGAGGCCATTGCTCAGATTTTGGATTTTATTTCCTCTCAGACTTTCATTCCAATCTTGGGCATCCATGGGGGATCTTCCATGATCATGGCGGACAAGGTAGGAGGAAATGATACCTTCTTTTCAAGCGACTGCACCTTCGCTGCCATGGTCCTGTCTGATGCAATCTTGGGTTTTGTCGTTTCCTTAGATATCTGGAATTCTGAGCCTGAAACTAGAAATCCCACGATTCTGTAGGAGGCAAACCATGGCGGCTGAAAGTGCTATAAATGTGTAATGTGGACTATATTTGGTATCGGGAGTCAGAGGAGAATTAGAAGGAAAGAAAATGAACTTAAGGGACTGAGTCACTCTTGGCTTCTTAGAATAAGCTGTACTTGCTGAATCTTTGGAGAGAGATTACTGATCGATGGATGGATCGATCGGAATGATTAGGCTTTTGGCTTCCTCTGAAGTTGGTGCTTGCAAAAAAAAATTGGTCCTCCAGATGTTTGGGATCTCAGCTCCCATAATGGCTGGGATTTCTGAAAGGCAAAGATCTGGAAGACCAATAATGGTCCCATTCTGCACCTCAATATCTCCTGGTGGAATGGGTACCAGACCATGGTGCCAACATTGGGGCAATGTTGGAGTGTCCCGGGGGCATTTCCCAACTCATTCCTCCAGTGACTCCCAAACTTTGCTCTTCCAGATGTTTTGGACTTCAGCTCCCAGAATTCCTGGCTGTGGATTCTGGGACTTGAAGTTCAAAACATCTAGAAGACCAGAATTTGGGAGCAACTGGGAGTGGCATCTGGCCCACCTGGCAAAAATAGTTTTTTTGGGGGGGGGAAATGATTGTTTTTTCCAGGGGCGACATTTTAGGAGATCTGAAACCAGAGAACGGTACTTGTTTTGGAAGAGACTTGTACCTCCTTGGTGTTTCTGAGGGGATGATGATTCTTGTTGTGCCTTTGGTTAGCCAAGTGTATTGTTGAAGTGTTTAGGAAGACTGGTGTGTTCTGGATGTCAGTAAGGACACTTTCCCATAGAGGACGGAGTGGGGTTTTGCTGGGCGATGTGCTCTGACCGCTCTTGACACAATAAGAAACGGGATTTCCAAGCCGGCCGTCTGCCCAGCTGGGTGTGAAAGGACTTCTCTGCTACCACTGACTGCTATCTTGTTTTAAAAGGGATTATTGGGATTGCAGGTTTAAAATGGATTAACAGTCCATTCCCTTTCCACCCCCAAGAGGATCCTGGGAAGGGTAGTTTCGTTTGGAAGCGGGAGGGAATCCTTTGCAAACGTCCTCTGCAGGACAGCTCCCATAATCCTCTGGGGAAAAGGAGGAAAGCATGACCTGTGAAACTGCCATGTTGCCCTTCCATGTGTGGTGTTGCATGTAAATGCATCTCAGCACTTATTTCATCCGTACATGCTCAGCAAAGGAGCAGCGCATGGACATTTAGGACTGCTACGGTGCAGCATAAAACCACGCAGAGTTTGGGGAAAGTGCCTCTTTGGGGAAAATGCAGTGTCCAGCTGGGCTGGCTGGGGGATTCTGGGCATTGCAGTCCCCCCAAAGAGGCACTTTTCTCAAGCTCTGAAGTGATGCAGAGGTTGGTGTTGCAAGGATGCTTTGCAGAAACAATAAGAAGATTTGCAACAAAGATTTGCATTAAGTGGTGCATAGGTTTGAATTGGTGGTGTGTCTGGAGAGGTTGCGGTGCTTTTTGGGATGTGCAGACAAACCAAAGTACAATGATGGGGTGATTATAATAAATGAATGATGATTATCATTTTTTTTAAAGGAGTGATATTAATCAATGGAAGAGAATAGGAAAACAGAACAATGCCTGAGATGGGATAAAGTAGCTCAGATTTCCAAGAGAGAGGCCCCTACTAAACATACTCCCTACAACAATCCCAATCTGGATTAATCCTTTGATTTGCCACTTTTCCAGATGCATTTAAAATGTCCTGGCATCTCTCTCCTCCTCCCACTTTCCCTTTTCATCCTCAGCTTATTTCCATTGCTGCAAATGAAGTTCCAATGTGCAAAGTTAGCTTCTCCTCCATTGACTCAGCAGAAGGGGTCCGTGGGAACTGAACCTTCCCCTTCCCAGTTGGCTCAGGCAAAAGCAAACTCTTGCAGCCTCTCCTTGCTTGTATAGCTTCCCTTATCAATAACTTTTGCTGTCTTGAGCCCATTCTGATGGCGCAGGGTCACCTGTGTCTCTGTTCTTTTTTGAACGTTTGGGAAATGTCAGAGGGTTGTAACGCTCCAGACTAGGCCTGGGTTTGTCACTGTGCAAACCCAATCTATTAAAGTTGTACCTTTTTCCTAGGCTGAGGTCCACCACTGTCTCCTTAATGGTTAATAATAATAATGGTTACCCGCCTCTTCCCATGGACTGAGATGGGAAACAACAACAGACCAACAAATACATAGCATCACTGTAATATCCACATTATAGTGATTCCCAGACCTTGCTCCTCCAGATGTTTTGGACTTCAGCTCCCAGAATTCCTGACTGTTGGCCAAGCTGGCCAAGGGGTTCTGGGAGTTGGAGTCCAAAACACCTGGGAGATCAAAGTAAGAACAGGCAAGGTACAGCCACGTTAATTCACTTTTAAAATTCATCATTTACAAAATGTGCAAATCCAAGAAACGCGTTGTTTCTCCTTCCTTTTGGAACGTCTCTCTGCAGAGAAAGTGAGCCGCAGATTTCCAGCCGACCCGGCCTTGCAGTCTTTGCTGCCCTGCTCATTCTCCCACCTTTTTGCAAACCACCCGAAAAGCTTTGTGTGCCAAGGAGCCTTTTTGAACCAATCTTGTTTGTCACTTCTGCAAAGGGTTGATGATAATTTGGCCGGGCGGCTGCTGACTCCAGAGCCACTTATTAGCTTTTCAGCATCAGAAAAACAAAGAAATATGAATGGTCCCACCCCACCCAACCTCAGGGCTGGCTTTGCAAACGGAAAGACCCAAAGGACCCCTCTTCCAAAACCAGACAGCAGAAAAGTAAAAAGAGAGCTGGATTCCCACCCGTTTTGTCTCCTGCCTCCCTCCCTCCCTCTTTGCTTTGCTTAATTCTTAATACAGTATCTTGTTGGTATTCAAAAAAGATATTTGGTAATTTTTTGGGGGGGTATCCTTTTGGGTTTGTAATAATAATCCAGTTTGACGCCACTTTAACTGCCATGGCTCCATGCTGTGGGATTCTGGGAATGACATTTTGTGGTACCAGAGTTCTCTGATAGAGAAGGCTAAACGTCCCACAAAAATACCATCCCCGTAATTCCATAGCATTGAGCCCTGGCAGATGAAGTGGTGTCAAGCTGGATTACTTCTGCAGTGTGGATGAAGCCAGAATGGGGTGCCAAGGGCCACATCTGGGCCACGGTCTGTATTTCTCCACCTTCAGGGTTCAAAAATGCCTGCAGTATTTCTTCTATAATATTTTTTGGAAGTCAGGGGACTTTGGGCACTTTTTGGAGGGCCAGAAAATCGAGTCCCAAAGGCCACCTCTGGCCCATGGTCTCCGTTTCTCCTCCTTGAGGGTGCAAAAATGTCTACCGTTTTTTATTTAATGTCTTTTAAAAGTCTAGGGGGGTTTGGGCGTTCCCAGAAGGCCACAAAATGGGGTCCCAAGGGCCACATCTGCCCCGCCGCCTCCATTTCCCCCACATTGGTCTAACCAGTCCTCCGAAAGCTCCTCACCGTCCTTTTCTTGTGTGAACCGAACAGAAGGGCGCTCAATATTGTCTCTGTCAAACATGCTTCCTTTCTCCACTTTGTCATCCATTAATGGCACCGGAGAACACACCGGCTTTAATTGGAGATGACAGTTTAATAGTTTTCTCTCTCCTTTCTTAGCTCCCTCCGACGTTTCGGAGATGAAAAGCGGGACACGTGTGGCCAAGCAACATCGGAGCGTGGCCCAGATGGAAAATATTGTTATTATTATTAATGAGGAAGGGTACGCAAGCTGGGAAAGGCTCCAGCGGTTTGCTTTTGCCTGAGCTGCCTGGGAAGGGCAAGCCGATGCCCTCTCCTTTCCCTCTGTTCAGTTAATTGAATGCATGGTTTGAAGCAATGGAAGTAAGCTGAGGACGAAAGAGGGAAAGCGGGAGGAGGAAAGAGAAACCGGGACATTTGAAAAGCAGCTGAGAAAGTGGGAAAGCAAGGGATTAATGGGGAATATCCTTGCAGAATTGGGAACGTTGGTGGGTTTGCAGTTTAAATAAAGTGAGGAGAATTGCATTTTAGCAACCCTATTTTGCATATGTGTACCTGTCTCTTTGCATCTGTATGTCTCTGAATTTTTGGAAGCTACTTCTGAATGCAAGTTTTGGCGAAAAGGCAGGGTGCAAGTGGATCAATCAATATCGAAAGTGAACAGGAAAGGAAGTAGTCCTGGAAAATAGAAAAGCCACAACGGCGTTGCAATGACCGAGTTATCAGGGCTAGTCTGAGAGATGGAGCCCCTCCAAAAAAGGTAGTAACTTTTCTGAGCGCTGGATAACGCCAAATGCAGCCGCAGCAGCAGCCAGGTCTTGTTCATTCATTGCTATTAATTTGGAGTCTCCGGGGAGATTTTTTTTGTGCAAACCTGAAATGCAAAACCTCTGGATCCTGCAGTCAATATGCAGCTGGATACAATTAAACCTGAGGATTATAAATAGCTAAATGGGGAAAAAAGGAGCGAGAGTATGAAGGTAATCTCTTTCTTAGTGCATCGGGCGCCTGTGGAAATATTTAATTACCAAGCAAACGTTGTTGTTGGGAAGGTGACACGAATCCTTCGGGTTCTAATTAAGTATTTGAACGACTAATTCTTGGCAATAGAAGACTGAAATGCAGCCCCAAATATTCTATGAGGTGACTGAGAGGTAAATCCTTAGGTATGGTTTGCATTGAAGTAAGCCTGTAGGGAGCTAAAGTGCTCTTGTTTAGTGTCTGATTATGACTCTGGAGATCAGGGTTCGAATCTCCACTCGGCCATGGAAACCCGTTGGAGAGTCACACTGTCTCAGCCCCAGAAAACCCCATCCTAAGTCTGCCTTAGGGTTTCCATGAATGATTTGTAGGCACACAACAACAACAACAACAACAACAAGAACAAGTCTTATATGTAGGATTGGAATGGATGAATGGGAAATGTGCAGCTGGAAAGGTAATGGAAGCAGCAAGGGAAAGCGAAGCATTTGTCTCGGGTGGAAGATTTGGGGGGGACAGCGGCAGCGAGGGATGGGAGGATTGCTTGATTGGTGCATTGCCCCTCCCATCATTCTTGACCCTTGGCTGGATGCTTGGATTGCATTGAGTCAACACTTGGAGAGACGTATTACTCCCAGAAGCCCTTGCCAGTTGGGCCAGCAATCAGGAATTCTGGGTGCTGAAGTCTAAAACATCTGGAGGACCAAAGTTTGGGAAACACTGGAGCGCTGGACTATGACAGTCTGGAGACTAGGGTTCAGGCATCAAAACCCATGGAGTGGTCTTGGGCAAGTCACACTCTCTCAGCCTCAGAGGAAGGCCATGCCAAGCCTGAGAAACCCAAATAGGTTTGCTGTCCGGTGGCCATAAGTTGGGAATGACTTGAAGGCACACAACAGCAACAACAACTCAAGGTTGCAGGAGTGGAACCGCAATGAATGTTTCCAATGGTTGTGTTGAAAGGAACTGGCAAGTGCAAATCTCTCTGGTGCCCTGTTTCACTATACCTTGCACTATGTGCGCTATTGCATTGATTGATTGACTGACTATATCTTGTACTACTTTTCCTCTCTCTTGGAGAAAGGGACCTCCTTGATGCTGGGCGAAGCACCACTTTGGTAAAAAATTCAGTTTTGGGATTTGGCCCAAAGCAAACCGGCGAGGACCGAGGCACGGCATGAATGTTTCATGGCTCTTTTGAGTGCTTTACATGGAAAAACTTGTCGGTTATGTAACGCCACGAGGAGAAGGAACACACTTTGGTCGGCCACGTCCCGATAATGCGTCCCTTTCCTCGGTGCCTCTCTCGCACCGCTTGTGAATTAAGGTTTGACTTAAACGCGGAACATTTCTCTTGTTTTCAGAGCAAGGCAGCTAATAGTTTTGGTCATTTGCAAGTGGAGATGGAAGAGGTTTTAGAAAATGGTTGTATCTTGTATCACACACATACACACACTTACATTGTAGGGCAACCAAAGTTCAGCAGATTCAGGTCGCTTTGCAAAGGCGGCTGCACTGAACTCTTCCACAGAGATTGGGAAAGTTACTTTTTGGGACACGTGAAAAAAGAGAGAAACTTTTCCAGTCTTTCATTTGCTCAGTTGTAGATCATTGGAGAGATCATTTTCTTGTTGCCAATTTGTTGTTGTGCACCTTCAAGTTGTTTCCGACTTTTGGGGTCAGCGATCCTATGATGGGGTTTCCTGGCAAGTTTCTTTGGAAGGAGTTTGCCATTGCACTCTCTGAGGCTGAGAGAGTGTGACTCACTCAAGGTCACTTAGTGGGTTTACATGGCCAGCCAACAGATTTATATATCTCCTTCAAAACGGGGACTTAATAGAAGTTAAAACAAATGCAGTATGACCCACCATATCCATGGGGCCAGCACCCATATTTCACTTCTACTCTCTCTAGGCATTTTCTAGGTCCTCCTGCATGGTTCCATGGTATTTTTCTTATGGACATTGACCATAGAGTTGTGCTGGAGGACTAGAAATGCCTAGAGAGGTGTTCTCCCTAGGAATCTCTAAGTCTTCCAGCATGACTTTATGGTAAGACTTCACGAGGTGCCACTTATTATTCAATAGGGTTTGCTCTTCTTTGCAGTTTCATATTTCCATATCATGGGTTTTTCTTGTCAAGATTCCTCAGATTGGGTTTGCCATTGCCCTCCTCTGAGGCTGAGAGAGTGCGACTTGCCCAAGGTCACCCAGTGGGTTTCCATGGCCAGGAGGGGATTCGAACCCTGGACTCCAGAGTCAAAAGTCCAGTGTTCAAACCATCACACCCTGCTTATTAAAAACTCTGGCCATCTTAACCACTCTCTGAGGTTGCCTGAGCTCCCGTTGCCTGGTTTGTATTGATCGATTGGTTATACTTATATCCCACCTTCCTCCCAAAATGGGATCCATGTTGGCTTGATTTTAATTCATGAAATGTTGCAGGTATTATGCATATATCTTGCAAATGTGGAAAGTTCAGATCAGACCAAAGATGCCCCTTCCCATTTTGACAAAGGCACTCGGTGCACCCAAAGTAGAGCGGAAACCGTTTCTCCTTTCTTTCGCTCCCTTTCTCTCTCTGTGCCCCGAGGAAAGACAAGACAAATCCATTCCCAGGCCCCCTTTTCACTCCACGCGCGTCAAAAGGCATCAGTGTTAGATCTGGGGATCCAGAGATGTGAAAAGGCAGCTCGTGTTCCAGCCTTGACTTCGCCAACTCTGTCACAACTTTGCACTACGGAAAGGAAACCATCCAATGTGCAACGTAGAGGGGAAGAGAACCAGAGAGCCATAGAATGATAGAGCTGGAAGTGACCCCAAGGGCCACCTATTCTAACCCCCTTTCTGCCATGCAGGAACTCTCAATCAAAGACAGATGGCCACCCAGCCTCTGCTTGAAGACCTTCAAAGAAGGAGACTCCATCAGTCTCCAAAGCAGCATCTTATACTGTCAAACCGCTCTTATTGTCCAGAAGTTCTTCTTAGTGTTGAGGTGGGATCTCTTTTCCTGTAGCTTCCATCCATTGCTCCATGTCCCAATCTCTGGAGCAGCAGAAAACAAGCTTCCTCCATCCTCAGCATGGCATCCCTTCAAATACTGAAACAAGGCTTTCATCTCACCCCTTAACTGTCTCTTCTCCAGGCTATAAACATACCCAGCTCCCTAGCTCTGAGAAATTCATGATATAGCCATGCTAGTTTGTATAATCAGTATATACACAGATTTTATAACACCTTTAAGACTAAGTGAAAGAAAGTAAGAAATGGTCAGCATGAGCTTTCGTAGACTCCAGTCTACGTCTTCAGATGCTTTGGCTTCCACTCCACCAAAAGTCTACTTCTTCAGTCTGTGAAAGAAGCTCATGGGGACAACTTCTTACTTACTTTTCGTTAGTCTTCAAGGTGTTATAAAACCTCTTCTCAAAATGGGAGAACTTAGATCCTCATCTCCTACCTGGTGATGACCCATGGCAAGGGACAGGTCCTGGGACCTGACAACCATACCTGTGGCATGCCACCTGCCCAAGGTTCACATCTCTTGCAAACAGCCTGCTTGATGCCCGTATCTCTCGCAAAGGGATCATCTCCTGGACTTTGCATTTCGACACCAAAACCACCCAATTCCTCGAGCGGCAAAGATTTAGGTCATGTTTTCCAAGTCTGGTTTTGGGTAAACGCCCCTCCCCTCCTCCCTTGCCACTTCCATGCCACTTTTCCCAGGATGGCATTGTAGTGCCTTTGATTTCCATCCCAAGAATGCATTGGGGAGGCCTTTGTTTCATCCCGCCGTTTTGCTAGCCCTTGCCCTGTTGTTCTGACTCACAGGTGGGTTACACACCGTGGCCGCTGCTTCCGAGGCAGAAAACACATTGCTGAGATGTTGTGTTGGGTAAATTGGGCCGGAAGACAGGAGAGACATGCCCCGCCGGGAGAGAAAACTGCTGTAGATTTTAAGGGTATGTTTTGTTGTTGTTTGTTTACCCATAAACAAACAGTACTAGTTTATAAAACCTTTCCCAAAGCTAGCGGTGAATATGGCCTTGGAGATCTCCTACCCAATTGCAAACGTGTTGAGTTTTGTCTGCTGCTTCCACTTACAATCTTTCACCGGCTCAGAGCAAGTTATTTCTGCACTACAAATCTCTCAGGAATCGGGGAGTTGTAGACCTCCCCCAAAACCCCAATCCTAAAATAAGATTGCTAGTTAAAAATCATCCCTGACATGGAGGTTTCCAGGTTCCCAAAACATGATAATAAGATTTATTTATATATGGTGCAGATGCTTTACGCTGATCTTATATCTTGTTGTTTTTGAAGCTGTTTTGATTCAAGCTCTAGGCTTGAATTGAACCATTCATTTAATTGCTTCTTAAAAACATGCCAGGAGAGAGTTAGGGCAACTTGCAAAAATAACTTTGGGGGGAAGCTAGAAGCATCAGAAGCCCCAAATGCTTGGCCACATGGGTCCCAGTTTGCCCCCACATGAAATGTTGGAGGGTGAGAATTGATTCGGTGGGTCCACTCTAGTTGGGATTCACCCAGTGGGATCATAGAGAGGTGGAAGGGTCCCCCAGAGATCATGTAGATCAATGCAGGATCTCCAGCTAGAACAGTGGTCTCCAAACGGGGCTCTTCAAGGGATTTTTTGGACTTCAGGTCCCAGAATCCCAGACTATTGGCCAGCATGACTGAGGCTTCTGGGAGCTGAAGTCCAAAATCTCTTAAAGGGCACAGTTTGGGGGCCACTGAGCTAGAACCTCCCCAGCAGGGAGCTGTCCAGCCTCTTTTGAAGAAGGCAAGAGAAGGAGATGTCCCCATTTCCTTAAGCAATTGGGTCCACTGCAGTGAAAAGTGAGAGCGTTCAAGCATTCATCTGGAAAGACCATCCTCAAAAGGCTCTGGGTGGGTAGTTTAGCCAAGATCATAGAAGGCTAGAGTTGGAAGAGACCCCAAGGGCCATCCAGGTCAACCCTCTTCTTCTGCCATGCAGGAACTCCCAGTCAAAGCATCCCCATTGACAGATGTCCAATCCAGCCTCTGTTTAAAGGCCTCCAAAGAAGGGGACTCCACCACTTTCCAAGGCATCTTATCCCACCATCCAACAGGTCTCACCATCAGCAATGTCTTTTTGTGTTTGTGTGGCGTGTGGCTGTTTTGGTCGCATGCCACCGATGCAGTCCAAAAAGATGCAGAGAGATAAAACTAGTCAGCCACCAAAGCGTTATCCAATGCCTTGTTCTTTTTCTTGCAGCCTCCCTTCCTGGCCAGGAACGGTTTGTTTTATTAAAATCCCACTTACTGGCTGGCTTTTTATTTATTCCCCTCACTTTTAAGATCTTAAAAATTATATTTTCAAACATTTCAGTTAATGTCCTGCCTCTCTCTTTCTGTCCCGTTTCCATAATACCTTACGGTTGTTTTTATTCTTATGAGCTGCAATGTATATATATATATATGGCAAGGAGATATATTGCCAAACAGCACAAGGAGGAATAAAACACTGGCCCTTTTCCTGGAATTGCTGCCAATTTGTCAAGGGCTTGCTTCTATTGCCGTAAGTGGCATCATGGTGCCTGCAGTCTGAGGCTGCATCCACACTGGAGAAATAACCCAGTTTGGCACTGCTTTAACTGCCCTGGCTCAAGGCTGTGGAATTCTGGGAGTTGGAGTTTGTTGTGGGGCCCAGAGCGGAGCCAAGGGCCATCCAATCCAACCTTCTTCTGCCGTATAGGAATAAATAGGATCCTAGAGTTGGAAGAGACCCCGAAGGGCCATCCAATCCAACCTTCTCCTGCCATATAGGAATAAATAGGATCCTAGAGTTGGAAGAGACCCCGAAGGGCCATCCAATCCAACCTTCTCCTGCCATATAGGAATA
>NC_056529.1:24131293-24248793 GCF_019175285.1 Sceloporus undulatus
CATAGGAGGTGTTTAGCATCTTCAGAGTTTAAGGCCTGACTTTGGTATAGAAATCGCCAGCCGTCCTTGGATTCTGCTGTGACCCTTTCTTTCCAATCTGGTCCATATTTGCGTTTTGTTGTAAGCAAAACTAGGCGACCAAGAAAGCATTGCCAAATCCATGTGCGCCAAAGGTTGCTGAGCATTGCCGCTTGCAAAGTTATCTCCAAGTGCCCGGGCGGTTTGCCTCGGCCTCTCGTTCTGCCCTGATCTCTTAATTAAAATGATCCCCCCTTTCCTCCCTTTTTAGCTGCGGAGAAGGACTCCGAGAGGCAATTAGTCAGGTTTTGATTAAAGGTAAATGCGCCCCTGGGTAAAAAAAAGAGAGAGAAAAGCCTGGTAATGAGATGCTTATGTAACATGGCATGAGGCTGAGTGCACACCACCGCCATTCCCGCAAATGTACATTCTTTTTTGGGGTCATCAGTTCTTAATTAAGAAGGCACCGAGGGTTACGGACGCTTTAGATATTTAAGCTGGGATACGGTGCAATGCAGCCATACCTCCGCTTACAACGCTTCTGACCAAGAAGATGCTTTTTGCAGTGTTCATTAAAATGAGGATCCAACCCAGCCCCCTTTTCTTCTCTTCTGTCTAGCTGGAAGCTGTTTTGCAGCATTGGCATTGGGAGGATGGTGAAGGATGGCTAGGGAAAGACAGGCCTTCAGCGTTTGGTTGGAAAGCTTGACCTGGGAAAGAACAGCAGTAAACACTGCAAGGAAGTGCTTGACCTGGGATTGCAGTAAACAATGCAAAAGAGCTTGTCCTGGGAAAGAATTCTAGGTGATCCTACTGTAATTTGTGTGCTTACATAGAATAGGCCAAGAAAACAGCAACATAATCCATTACTGACAGGCAGCAAAACAGAGAGAAAAGGGGAAAGCAGAACGGTGAATGTGTTTCTATGGTCATCCGCTCCCCCTGGCTTTAGGCAACAGCTTTCCTCCTGTTTTTGTCCCTCGACGTTAAAACTGACCTTGTCACCACATTGCCATACCCACAAAGCTTTGCATTTCTATGGCTGTTTGTGCCGCCTGATTACAAAGGTCCTTCTTGGGTTGCAGCGTTGCAATGAATCCTGCAAAACACCCAAACAGAAGTTATTTGGGAAGGCTGGCTGGTTCCAGAAATGCAGCTAGAGTGCTTTTTATAATTGTCTTGCTGATGGGAATGGAGGGAGGCAGCTGCCATATTTGCAAACAATGTGTGCTTTTTAAAAGCCAACACAAACGCACACAGACAAGTCCAGGGAGATCCCAAGAGGATGCAAATGTTCAAACCAGATAAGAAGCAGGGAATGCTTCTGGATGTTGTTGGCAGCAAAGCTTGGGGAAGAATCGGAGATGATGTCTGGGCTTCTGTTATGGAAATGGGATGGAGAGGCAGCTTTGGCAGAGTCAGGCCTGTTGGTGGGAAGGATCGGTTAGGTTTGGATCATGAGGGAGAGCAAGTGAGCTAAGAGGACCACTGGATCCTTTCAAAGATCTGTTTCCAGGCACAGAAATGGAGGCAATGACTCGATTTGGGAACATCTGAGAATAAATCTTGCCAAGGATATCTTAGGATTTCTTCGGAGGGTGGTCATCACCATTGCTTCCTTCTGAGGCTGAGAGTCTGTGACTCGCCCAAGGTGGGCTTCCGTGACTTAGCTGGGATTCGAACTCTGGTCTCCATCAGCATAGTCCAACTCTCAAAGCACACTGGCTCTCTCATTTTTAAAATTAAGAATGTGGAACTAGAAGGAGTGTTGGCTGGTGGACCCTACATTGAAGGGGATCTATCCAAAGCAGAACCCTATTTCACCGCATAATTTCAGCGCCACAGGTAGCGCCTTTAAAGCTGCCTTGACTCCCTTCTCAAGAGGAATGCAGGATATAAATTCAATCAATGGATGAATAATTCAGAATAAAACCTGGGATGGACTGAACGTCAATG
Source organism: Sceloporus undulatus (assembly GCF_019175285.1). Taxonomy (NCBI): domain Eukaryota; kingdom Metazoa; phylum Chordata; class Lepidosauria; order Squamata; family Phrynosomatidae; genus Sceloporus; species Sceloporus undulatus. The sequence continues at coordinate 24,133,268 of NC_056529.1, forward strand.
AACGACACGGAAGCCTCCAGCTGCTATGGAAGAAAAGCAGGCAGGAACTGGCCTTTGCACTTATTCCGGATGACATTTTGCACGTTTTGTGTACCTTTCGACGCCGTCAAAGCCATTTATCGTTGCCAGTCCTGGCTCAGATAATGAATCTTAAACCCTTCTGGTTAGTCGGAAATACAGAGTTAACCTATAGCTAAATGCCATTGATTTAATGGATGGGCTATTAAAAGGATAATTGAGAATAATTGAGAATAACAGCCCAGTATATTTAAAGGAAGCATTTGGATATGAGTCTCTTTATCTCTTAGAGAATCATCATCATCATCTATATTTATATCCCACCTTTGGGATTCAAGGTGGCTTAAAGTTTAAAACAAGTAGCATACAGCTAATATATCTATACATCTATATACCTATTTATATCCATACCTTTATATCTGTAGGAGCCAGCTTCTTTGATGACCTTTAAATAGATTTAAAGGGACTTAAAGTTGTTTCTGACTTATAGTGACCCTAAGGCGAACCAATCATGGGGTTTCCTTGGCCGGTTTCTTCAGAGGGGTTTTGCCAGGGCCTTCCTCTGAGGCTGAGAGAGTGTGACTTGCCCAAGACCACCCCATGGATTTACATGGCCAAAATGGGCTTCTTCATAGTCCTAATCCAATGCTACACCTGGCTCTGCATATACATAGCATATACATACCCTGAAGGTAATGGTATACACTATAGTTTAAAATAACTTTGTGCATGGAGCACAAAGTTTGTGTGCAATGGACCACTAGAAAGCAAAAGGGCCACAAACTCACAAAGCCACCCGTGAAAAAAGGCTGGGTTTTTGGAATTCCAGATAAGGGAGATTCAATCTGCATGCTCAAATGCTGAATTTTGGTGGGATACAAACCGCCATATAGTACGTATTGTATACGTACTAGGGTTAGGAAGGGGCGGTGCTTCTGCACCCCCCTAACCCTAGTACGTATACAATACGTACAAGATGGCGGCGCCCCTTCCACATAGGCGCCGCCATCTTTATGTACTGGACGCATAGCGTCCAGACGTGTCGCGGCGCCTATGACGTCGCGAATGTGCCAGCGGCGCCTTGCGATGTCATAGAGGCGCCGCAGAAAGAAGCTCCGAAATGGAGCTTCTTTTTTGCTCCGTGCGGGAGCCGCGCGGTTTGGCTGCTGCAGCTCCCGCGCAGAGCAAATGGCGCCGGCGGGAGACCGCCTCAAAGCAGCGGTCTGTATCCCGCCTTTGTATTTGGTGTTGGAAGTTTGCAGGACCCTTTTCCCTATCTTGCCCAGTGCTGGGTATCCAGATTCTGGTAACCCAAAAGCTGGCCTTGGTCCTGCCCAACCATCTGCTCAATAGCAAAAGCAAGTCCATTTCTATACCGCTTCTCAGTGCGCTAAGCACTCCTTGAGCGGTTTGCAACTGAAAGGTAATTGCACCCGACAAGCCTGTTGCTCAAAGCATCTCCTTCCAAGAGGGCAGCGTCAGTTTTGGGGAGGAGGAATGGGTCATTATTCCCTTCCTAGGCTATGATAGTCCCACTTTGCACGAAGAAAGATCCCCGCCGTTCCCATGCAGAAGCTCCCTTGTAAATGCACATGTCTCTGCCACACTTCCACCCACTCCTCTTGTGTGGGAGAGTGACGGGCTTAGAATAGACAGACAAAGGCAAAAACTCTTCTTCCCCAAGACAGAGAACTGAACATTCGCTGCCCTCCGCCTCTTCCCCACGTCAGCGTCGTGGTTTTTGCAACTTGGCTTTCTAACCCTCCTTTTCCACCTGAACTCTGCACCTCTTGCCCCAAAGCCGGTCACTTCTCAACCCCCCCCCCCATTCTGGCCACCATTGAAGCCATGGGTGCCTGGACTTGGGCAATGACACCAAATTAGGAGGAGTACCTAATCCCCCAAAGGAAAGGATCAGAATTCAAAATGACCCAAATAGACTAGAAAGCTGGACCAAAGCTAACAAAACAAACTTCAGCATGGAGAAATGGAAGGTAATGCACTTAGGCAGAAAAAAATGAAATGCATAGATATAGGATGGGGGACACCTGGCTTGATATAGGTATAGCTATAGGGTAGGGGACACTTGGGCGTACTCTAGTTGGAGATCTTGCATTGAGCGGGGATTGGACTTTGAGGGTCCCCTTCCAACTCTAGGAGTCTGAAAATTTAGGGAGGAGGGTGAGATGGGGAACACCTGGCTTAAGGAGACATACTCTCTCTGGCTTTGCTTCGCAAATGAAGATTCAGGAAGGACTCATCCTGTGCTTTGTACAAGCGTGTTGGTGACTAAAAAGGTCAATTCGGGATAAACAGGTCCGGTTGCAGAAAGCACAGCAGAAAGTCTCCTTGGGTGATGTTTCCAGGTTGCGGTTCTTTCTGCGTTGTCGTTTCTTTTCGAGGCTCGTTCGGCGTGAGCTTTCGAAGAAGGCTGCAGCATCATGGTCAGGGAGGACCATTGTTGGTGATCTATCTGGCCAAGCCTGAGGCAAGGCTCAGGCAAGGAGACATACATGTGAAAGGGATTTAGGAGTCCTAGTAGACCACAAGTTGAACATGAGTCAACAGTGCGATGTGGCAGCCAAAAAGGCCAATGCAATTCTAGGCTGCATCAATAGAAGTATAGTGTCTAGATCAAGGGAAGTCATAGTGCCATTTTATTCTGCTTTGGTCAAGCCCCAGCTGGAATAATCCTGTGTCCAGTTCTGGGCAAAACAATTCAAAAAGGACATTGAGAAACTGGAGCCATGTGTCCAAAGGAGGGCCACCAAAATGGTGAAGGGTCTGGAATCCATGAAGCCCTATGAGGAAAGACTTAGGAAGCTAGGGATGTTTAGGCTGGAGAAGAGAAGGTTAAGAGGTGATATGATAGCCCTGATTAAGTATTTGAAGGCTTGTCACAATGAGGATGGAGGAAGCTTGTTTTCTGCTGCTCCAGAGACTAGGAGACAATGGAGCAACATGGAAGCTACAGGAAAAGAGATTCCAGCTCAGCATTAGGAGGAACTTCCTGATGATAAGAGCTGTTTGATGGTTGAAGATGCTCCTGTCTTGGAGAGTGGTGGAGTCTCCTCCTTTGGAGGTTTTTAAACAGGGTCTGGATGGTCAAGAATGCCTTGATTCTGTGTTCTTGCATGGCAAGGAGTTGGACTGGATGACCCTTGAGGTCTCTTCCAACTCTATGATTCTCTGAAAACCGGTATTAAAACCTGGGCTGGATTCACCGCTTGCAGCTCTTCTGCTTTCACAGAACTGCCTTCCCTTCTTCCTTCTCATTCCCTCCTAGCTTGGAGCAACGTTTTCCCTTTTCTCTCTGGCTCTCCTCTCCATGGACCTCATGTTTTTCTGTTGGCTTGTGAGCCTGCAGCAGGGACGCGACGTCTCCCGTTTCCGTACTGAAGCACGTATGAGGCATGTTATAAATAGTGAATGGTGAAGATGTCCTTAGGTTACCCCACAGAGCTACCATGAAACGTGCCACCTCCGTAGCATGACACCTCTCCTCCAGGCATGGAAGGAAATTTAACAGCTCTAGGAAAAATGCCAAGGTGAGGGGGATTTTGGAAGCTGTAGTCCCAAGGTTGGGAACCACCGCTCTGGTTGGCATGTTGCATAAAGCAGGCTGTCCTTCATTGAACAGAAGTTGAGTGCCCACATCTCAGGGCTGCTTTACGCATGCAACTATATATGGCCCCCTGGGAACCCTTGCATAGGGTGAGGCTCCCAAAGGGCCCCTCATCCACACAATATTTTGGAGAGGAGTTGGAGTTGCGAACAGCTGGAGAGTTCCCCTCCTCCCCATTACGGAGGAGAGATGGACTGTTTTCATTTCAGTTGCAAGGAGAGTGATTATTTCTCCCTCGACATCTGCTCATAACAATGAGCATATGTCCACGAGTTTAATGCAAATACGGAGAGATGGATCGGTGTGCGTTTGGACACTTTCCCCATTTTACATCCAGATAAAAATGAGCCTATGTAGGCATGTAGGTAGGAACATATATATACACACAAGTTTAATAATGCAAACCCTGGTCCTCTCCTTCCCTTTTCTGGCTGATGTATTTTCCTTTCCTTTGGCAATTTCACAAGCTTGGTCCCTGGCTTTTCCTGCTTTCTGGCTGAGGATTTGGAGCATCCCTCTTTCTCTTTTCTGTCGGTGTGTGTCTTGCTTTTGAAAAAAACTCTTTCCAAAATGGCAGTTCATCTCTAGAAAGGAGGGGGAAATACATTGGGGGTTTTGTATCTTCTCTTCCACCCCCACCGCCCCCAGGATTTGGGGAGGGGAAAAGAAAGGGATCCACAAGGCAGCTTTAATAGAACAGTTTGTTCCAGCCGAGGCTTTTGTTAGCTCTGGGAACTGAAGTAGGAGGGAAAAGTTGCAGCGAGGATGAGAAGGTGCGTCGGCATTTGAAACTGGGATGCTTCCCTGACAGTCGAGGTTCGGCGGAAAGAGATCCCAGAATCAAAAGCATGAGCAAAAGAGGCCTGTGAAGACAATTCTGCCAGGGATTGGCTTCTTGTGTGGAAAAGCAGAACATTGCACACTTGCACACAGAGCTTTTGAGCATTAGCCTAGAGAGCTTAGTCCTATGTGGCTGTGGCACTAAAGGATGCTAAATCCACTCTGGGCTTTAGGATGAGTATGTTTCCCAAGAGTTACTGGGGTATTTTTGCAAATCTGAGTCTGGACGATGAAGACAGGGGAGAAAAGTGGGCTCCTTTGAAACGGGGAGACAAATCAATGGGTCCAAGAGCAAATCAGGCCTGAGCAAATCACCCTGCTGCGTGCATCTAGGAACCCCAAAATCAAGGCTGTTGTAATATGGTTATATAGCATGAGGAGGCATGACTCACTAGGAATGACAACAATGCTGGGAAGGATGGGGGCAGTAGGAAAGGAGGAGGATTGTATTTGTGGTGGATAGGATGAGTTGAGGAAGCCATGGCTTCTGCCTTGACTTCGCAAGACCTGAGTAGGGCGGTTCGTCCTCTGAACCCCATGATAGGTTTGACTTAGAGCTGCCATAAGTCAGAAACAACTTGAAGGCACACAATACACATGCACGCATCTGGACCATTAGATGTGGTTGGTCTGCACCTTCCAACCTCCCTGTTTCGGGGTGCAAGATCGAGAATGCAAGCTGTTTGCTTGTTCTTAGGACCCTCCTTGCCTGATTTTTTCCCCTTCTCCTCGTACTTTGAACCACATGCTGCCTTGGCTGGAGTGTGAGCTGCGCTGCACCTTTGCCTTTCCACTTTGCAAGGCACATGCTGTAGTGGAGCAACATTGATGCACAAGTCCCTCCAGGGATTGTGCACTGGGGTTGTCACCCCAAGGGACCCTAGTAAACCAGTGGGGCTGTTGCCGCTGGTTTACGCACCGGGAGAGCTGCCAGTTTGGGTCACGGGTGTGTGCCAAAATCAGGTCAAGCGATCCATGTATCGCTTCATTCGGCCTCCCATCGATGTGCTGGTTCCTGCATTATCCCAGGAGATAAATAAATATACGCCAGTCAGAAAATGGAGCCAGCTGTTTGCAAGGCTGAGGGTAGGGTGTTTGCACAATCGCACTGTGAAGGTAAATCACACAAACACACACACAAAGGGCCAACTGAGCTGTATTTTAGGATATGGATCAGCCCTCCAAAATAATCCCATGGAGAGTATGTAGAGAGATTTTGTAGTACCTTTGAGATGAACTGAAAGGAAGAAGTTGGCAACATGAGCTTTCATAGACTTTAGTCAACTTCCTCAGATGCATTTGGTGGAGTGGAAAGCCAGGGAAAGACCTATATATGCCATCAATGTGTGAGAACTGAAGGACAGATTATTGGTTTTGCACTCCCTTAGTGCAATTGCTCCAGCCTTCTTGGTGGGTTGGCATGCCCTCCAACATCTCAGAGATGGAAAATGGGAGATGTGTGGCTATTTGCAGGAGGAGAGCAAAGAGGGAGCCTTCTTGGGGAGGGAATTGCAAAGTCTGGGAGCAGCCACCAAGAAGGCCCTCTCTTACGTTTGCACCAAACAAACCTGAGAAGGCAGCAGGACAGGAAGAAGGGCCTCTCCTGAACATCTGAGGGCTCAAACCGGCTTGCAGAGGGAGATACAGTCCTTCAAACACAGCCAAGTCTGACGATTAAAATAAAACCACACACCAGGGTGATAATGTGCATTAGAATCCCCGCCAAGCGAAAGCAGACAGCTTAGGTCAGGTTTTTAAAAATGGGACATTTTAATTAATCTGGGGAGTCACCGAGGAAGGCTTTCCCTTCATTTCAGAGGATGTAATAACTCATGTCCTAACATGCCCAGATGTTGCCGTCCCTGTCTTACTGTCTTTTCTTCCCAGAAGCTGAACTTTAAGATCCCTTCCCCTTTGCAATCTTTTTTAATATCTCAGCATCTCCCCCTTCTATTTGAGTCTTATCTGCCTGCTAAAAATATCCCCCGGGGGGAATCGGATCAGGGCGCCGTCTGCCCCTGGCGCGACCCAGCCGTGGGGATGAACGCGTCCAGGGAGGCAGGAACAGATGCTCTTGGCTGGCTGGTGGTCCGAAGCCTGGGCTGCAAAGTTAAACGGCGATTAACATCACATTGGGGTGGCGGGCAGAAGCTTTGGGATGGGAGCTTGCAAAGCTGCCCTTGTGCTGCAGAAGGCATCATTGCCAATATTTATTGCAATAGAAATATTTGCAAAAAAAAAAAATCAATGTTTTTTACTTGGGAGCATTAGCAGCTGCAGAAGGAGGAAGCATTGAGTACATAGAGTATTATTGTTATTATTGCAACCAAGATGGCATAGTAGTTGAAGCATTGGACCATGACTCTGGAGACCAAGGTTCGATTCCCACCTCGGCCATAGAAACCCACTGGGAGACCCACTGGGCACGTCACACTCTCTCAGCCTCAGGGCAAGGCAATGGCAAACCTCCTCTGAAGAAATCCTGCCCAGAAACTCCCACCTTAGGGTCACCATAAGACTTGAAGACACACAACATTGTAGTTGGAGCCAGCATGACATAATGGCTTCAGCATTGGAGTATGACCCTGGGAACCAGGGTTTGATTCTCAATTTAACTATGAAAGCCACTGGGTGATCTTAAACAAGTCACACTCTCAGCCTCAGGGGAAGGCGATGGCAAACCTCCTCTGAACAAATCTTGCCAAGAAGACTCCATGATAGGTTGGCCTTAGGGTTGCCTTAAGTCAGAAATGACTTGAAGACACACATCATCATCATCATCATCATCATCATCATCATCATCATCAGGTGCTGCTTTCCCTCTTGAGGTGGTCTGCAGCAAAGACTGACCACCCAAGACAGACTCTGGCAGAGAGTCCTGTTTGTTGCTCTGCAGAGCCATTCTGACTCCATTCTCCGGGGAGAGGAGGTATCTGATGTATCTTTCTCCCTTTCTGCAACCCAGGTGTGCGAATGGAGGATGCCAGAGGCAGGCTCCCAGCTCTCCTCATCTCCTTTTCCTTTTCCTTGCAGTTCCTTTGTCAAACTGATCCCTTGAAGGCCATGTTTATCCGACCATCGGCTCTCTTTGCGTTCTCTGCTGCGCTTGCTCACCGGCTGAGTCATTTGGATGAAACACCAGCACCAAGCTGGAAATGTACCATGTGCGGTGCATGTGTGCATATTTATTTTGCAGGAGTTTCTTTTGGCAGCCGGCGTGGTGTAGTGGGTTGCGTGCTGGACTACAACTCCGGAGACCAGGGTTCAATTCCTAGTTTGGGCATGAAACCTATTGGTTGCAAGTCATGCTCGCTCAGCCTCGGGGGAAGGCCATGGCAAACCTCCTCTGAAGAAACCTGCCAAGAAAACCCCATGATAGGTCCTGCATAAGTTAGAAATGATTTGAAGGCACACAACCACAGCAAATAAATGAATCACAAGAACAACAATCCTCCTCCACCATCTGATGCTTTGCAACTCAAGCACCCAGCTTATTTCTTGGGAAGGCATTGAACAAGGTATCGAAAGGCTTGGTGGTTTCCAGACATTTCACCATTTGGGTCGCCCTCCTCTGGACATGCTCCATCTTGTCCACATCTTTGAACTGTGGTACCGACAGCTTTCAGTCAGAATTGTTTTTCAACATATTGCTAGCTGCATTGAGTCTCAATGTTGGGATAAAGGAGGGATATAAATGAATAACCACAGCAACAACAGTATTAATCTCCACCACCACCGTCTGCTGATGCTTTGCAACCATAGCACCCTGTTTAATTTTCTAGAAGCCAGTGTTGCCCAAAGGGCAGGAGTCCAGGGCTGCCTGGCAGGCCACCTTGCTCTCTTTCATCTCCTTTATTCCTCCTCCTTCTCTGCCATTTTCATCAGTCATTCTTCCATTATCCCAATGCTGCTGCTCCATTAAGCAGAGATCACTCATCCTGACAAGGCCATTTAGCCAAAACTGCTTGGCTCCGGCACCATGGTCTTGGAAAATCCCCACTTGTCCCGAGACTCAGCTCTCCTTTGGGTAGTCTAGAAAAGGCAGAGCCAGTGCATTTGCAAGCCAAAGAGCATTTGTTGGCCTTCCTTTCTTCCATGCCTCCATTAGCAGCGGCTGATGCAGGCTTCCATGTCCACTTTGGGTTTTGGGTTGAACCTGGAACAAAGCTGAGCCCATTCTGCTTGGCCTTTAACAGAGCTCTCCCAACTCCTGAATCTGTCTGGGAATTGCATCCAGCACTTTGGAGAGAGCTTCTTCAATTTGAAACTAGACCTTAACTCCGCTGCCCCACTGAACCCAGGCATCATGAGGGTGTGGACTTCAGTTCCCAGAACCCAGGTTGGGTGGGGGATTCTGAGAGCTGGAGTCCAATCGCACCAGAAGCCCTTCTGGTTGAGAATTGCTAGCCTAGACATCCTTGGGCTGGAATCTCGGAAGATTTTGCACAGGGGATTCCAGTGTTCCTCGGTGGCTTCAGGGTGCTGTGTCATTTTTAGAGGGAAAGTCACACTCTCTCAGCCCCGGAGGATAGCAGTGTCGAACCACCTCCGGAGAAACTTGCTAAGAGAACACTACGATAGGTTCACCTTAGGGTTGCCATATGTCAGAAACCATTTGAAGGGACACAGCAACAGACAACAAGGCCCCAGAGGAGGGGCAGAGCACCCCAGGCTCAATCCCCAGCAAATATCTCCAGGTAGGACTTAGGAAAAGCATCTTGAAATCTTGGAGAGTTGTTGCTGCCGGTCAGAGTTGATGGTACTGGAGAAGATAATGGTCATTTGTATGGTTTGCTGTACAAATGCCCCAAGTTGAATTCAGAGCAGTATTTCCAAGACATTCCTAGGAAAGAACCCTTCTTGAAATCTTGGAGAGCTGCAGCTGCTGGCGGTCAGCGTTGACAGTGATGATGGGTGAATGGCTCTGTTGCCATACCAGGCAATTTCCCATACCAGTGTCCCAGTGTCCACCCCAACAGCATCTCCAGTTTGGTTTGGGAAGGACTTCTACCCAAAGCCTTGCAAGAGCTAGGGCTGCCAGTTAGAGCTGGAAACACTCTTGTTGCTCAGTTCAAACTTCCGAGAGCCTGAAGTGGAGACAATGTTTTTTTCCCCTTTTCCTATTTTGCTACACAACTCCAGGCTCCTTCGCCCACCGGCCATACAGCCTTGTGGGAGTGGGGGATTCTGGGATCCATACGTCCAAAAATAACTTCCCCAAGCACTTCAGCTCGAACAGATGCCAGGCCTTGATCCTCCCATGTGTGTGCTTGGGTGTGTGGCACATGTGCGTGCTCCTTTTTCTTAATACAAAATGTGCTTAATGACGAGCGTATTGCCTTGGTAAGACACAGGCCCTCTGCCCTGTGCAATACTTCTTACCCAGAGGAATTTTGCACAGAGAGGCATGCAAAAATTGAATGAATGCTGGGTTTTTGGGGCTATATTTAGCTGGCTATTTTGGAGTTTTTGGCATTTTTGGTGTGTTCTGCTCTGTGGGGGCTATTGTCTCCCGAAAGCCTTTCTTGCTCATCTCTTTGTTCCTCCAGATCCGTCTTCGAAGTGTTGCACCGGGTTCCCAGTGAGTAATGCTCTCCTTGACGTTGGCAACATTTTGGACCCCCTTTCCATCAACGGCAGGAGAGTCTTCTGCTGCTTTCCTCCTCTGACAGTTACTTTTCTTCCTCCCCATCCTCCTCTGAAGGCTTTCTTTGAACATCGTGTGGGTGAAAACTGGGATTTCAAGGCAGCAGCGGCGTGCGGAGAAAGTTTTATTGGTTGGCAACGCAGGCTCGGTTGGAAGACGAGGGCTGACAGCTGACGCTGAGGAGAAGGAGATGAATCTTAAGCTTGCCAAGTTTTGTGGGTCTTGTTTAATGCTGCCTCGTTTGCAAATTGGACAACATGGTGTGCCTCGTGCACCCATGTACATTCACAATCATGTGCACAAGTGCATTGGCCGTAATGCACAGTGGTGCAATGGCACTGCCTGGCAACTTGGTTTCCCTAACTTTGAACTGGATAGGGCTGTTCTGTTTTGAACAAGAGAGCCAGCGTGACATAATGGTTTGAACGTTGGACTAGGATTCTGGAGACCAGGGTTTGAATCCATGCTCAGTTGTGGAAACCCACTGGGAAGCCTTGGGCAATTCACGCTTTCTCAGCTTCAGAGGAAAGGAACGGCAAATCTCTCAAGACAGCTTGGTATAGCAGTTCAGGTGCATGTATAGCTGTATCTCCAAAGAGCACCAACAACACCTTGAGAAAATGCAAGCCTGTAACTAGTGTCATAATTTGATATTTTTTCCCCACCTGTATGATTCTGAACCCATTTTTCTGATGAAGAAGCCAGTGGAGCTTTGAAAGCTTGCATGATGTCCTTTATGCTTTTTGGCTGGCCATTTGAAGCTATCACTGTTTTATGGGTTTGGGATGCCATTATACTTTGCTATATGGCCAACGCAGCTATCCCTGAATATGTTTCTTGGATAGAAAGGTTACCTGTCAGTTTAATCAGCCAGGAAAATCTTATCAGATACCTGCAGCAGATAAATCTGAGAATGGAGCATTGCAACTGAGCGTCATGCACCGCAAGAGAAGGCATGGAAGAGGCTGATGGTTTGCAAATCCACGATTCCTGCTTTGCCACTTTTACATAACCTCAGGAGCTGACTAATGAATTTCAGGGAAGATCCCCCAGGCTTGGTTTGTGTCCTCCTCCTTGCTTGCTTTCTTTCCTTTTTTTTGACAGAGAAGTGCAAGCATCAGTCATGATTTGTTCTGGACCAAAAAAAGCAAAGTCTTTTTTGGGATGAAAAAAATAAGTGGAGGGAGATAGAGAGAGAAGGAAGGAGGAGGGAGTTTTGTGGAGGCTACGAATGAGCAACACTGAGGTTTGCAATGGCTCCACTGGATGGCTGTCCAGCCCTCCTCTTAATTCTGGCCGTGTCCACACTAGAGAAATAATCCAATTTGACACTACTTTAACTGCCCTTACAGGTTTGCTTTCCAGGGTTGGACACCCAACAGGATCAATCTGCATTTTGCACTCTAACTCCCAGAATCCTGCTGAATGAATGGTACCTTGTCTAGGCAGGCTTGCATTTCAGGGGAGTAAACAACAAAAGCACAAACAACTCCAGATAATGAACTCTTATTCCTTGTTAATGAACAGAAACCTTGCGTTCGGTTCTCAGATAAAGGGCTGTAATTTACCATTTAAGAGATTAATTTCCTGAGCTGCGTTTATGGATTTCCGCCTCCCTTTTTCTCTTTCCCCTCTTCCTCTCTCTGCATATTCCAGATATTCCAGGAGTGTAGAACTTATTTGAATTCCATGGTATTATACCCAGTATTTTGAAACTTAAAGGGATTTCGGAAAGGATCTGATAAGCATGTTTTTGCAAAAGCTTGAAAATGCCTTATCTAGATGGCACAGAGAACCTAATCTCTACTTTAAAGCTAGTGATAGGCAGCTCTGGGTTTTTTATTTTCATTTTCTGGGGAGGTGGAAGAAACCGAACATCAGCTCCGCTCATTATTTGTCAAAGCAGTGCTGCAAAAAGTTCAATGCCCTGCACTTATGTTTTGCTCAAGTACAAACGGAGGAGCGATGGTGTGGTTGTCAAGCCCCAGCTCCGACAAAATGCGGCAAGATTTTGTCTGTTGGCTTTCATGCTGGTTAGCTTTCTTCTCTGCTTCTCCTAATCCATGGCCTTCAACAAAGTAGTAGCACTAGGCATTACTCCCTATGTCTGTGTATGTGCCTTCTGTTGACCATGGATTTCCTAGGCTTTTCCTAGGCCAGGAAGACTCAGAGGTGGTTCTGCCAGTTCCTTTCTCTGAAATAGAGTTTGGGATTAGTTGGTGGCTTCCCGTCCAAGTCCCAATCAGGGCTGACCCTACTTACCTTCTCAGAGACACTAGTCAAGTGAGAGTGACCGCTCTAGGAATATGGAGACAACTTGGGAGGCCCCACTTGAGAGAAGATGGCCACTCTAGGAGTCCAGCGTCTTCTTGGAGATACCTCTGGAGAGTGACTGTCCGCTCTAGGAATCTGTTACCTTCTTGGAAGCCCCATTTCAGAGAAACTGACCATTCTAGGCATCCATTACTTTCTTATGGTCTCAGTGTAAGAAAATGTGGCCACTCTAGGAGTCCAACAACTTTTGGGAGGCCCTAGCTGATAGGAGCAAACTTGCTCCATGTTGACACTTAGGTCCCAGGTTTAGGGTGAGCAAGGTTCTTGCCTACACTCCCAGGGTATATTATCATTATCATCATTATCATTATAACCCACCTCCTTTCTCCTTGCACAGGGAATCAAGGTGGCTCAAGGCGGCACAGGAGAAGCGTGTGGCCCCAGCCATGTGGCCTGAGGTCCTGCAAGGGCCGAGAGCTGGAGCAACGCCAAGCAGGAGAATGTCATTTTCTTTTGCAAAGCAGCAGCCGATGCTTCCACGCAAACAAGCCAGGCGTTTCATAAATAGGGCCCCACATTTGGAGGCCTGCCAGGCCTTTAGCGGTCCTCTCTTGGGACACCCCAGCGGAAGCAGTTTCGGTGAATGACAGGTCTGGCAGCGAAGCTTGACTGTTGTTCCTTGGCTTTTGTTCCTCTCTTAAGAGGAGATCTTGCCGTGATACCCAGGACGGGGAAGGGAAAAAACAACCAACAAGAAAGCTGATTCTTTAGGGAAGATAAATTAGAAAGGAAATCTGTCAAGAGTGATGCTTTTGTGGAGCAACCCGATAGCCCTCTTAATAGGTAAGACAGCCCTGAAACTGCTCATGGGGCTTTAAGGGGAAACGGTTTGGCATCTCCCATTTTAAAAGGGCTTTTTCATGCCTTCCAACTCTCCCAGTTTTGGCAGGGACAGTCCTGATGAATTCTCTGCCGTCCCACTTTTTCTGGCTGCTTTTCAAATGTCCTGGTTTCTTTCTCCTCCTGCCACTTTCCCTCTTAGTCTTAAGCTTCCTTCCATTGCTGCAAAATGAGTTCAAAGTACAAAAGTAGTTTGTACTCTATTAATTCATTGCAACTGACTCAATCAAAAGCAATCAAAAGCAAACTGCTGCAGCCTTTCCCAGTTTGTCTATTCCTCCTCGCTCATAATTTTTGCCATCTTGACCACTCTCTTGACATTTTCCTTGAAACCATCCAGTGTGCATTGCAGCAATCCAGATGGGATGCAATCGCACCATGCATTTTTTGGGGTTTGCCACTGTCATCTGAAGCTAGGAGAGTGTGACTGGGTTATTTCTGCAGTGCTTTCCGTGTGGGTTTCCGTGACAAAACTGGGATTTGAACCCTGGTCTCCAGAGTTCTAGTCCAATGCTCAACCATTACACTGGCCCACTTCCAGTATAAGTGCTATTAAATTAGAGCTTTTCTTTCAAAATAAAAAAGCTTATTGCCAGTTAACTCGACACGTTAATCCTTCCTTGGTGCTCTTTCCGTCTCTGATCCTAACACTAACAACAGATGCATAGAAACTATGCAATATAAATGTGTCTTTCTTTGCAAATGTATAGTTTGCAATTTTGCAGTTTGCCATTTGCAAATGATCCGGAGGCGTCACATATGCCCTGCCATCCACGAAACCATTCTCACATCCTTGCTGCAGTGTCCAAGCAGCAGCGCTGGCTGCTGTTTCCCCTCCTCCCTTTGAGAAGAGATGTGTTTTGTTAATAAAGAGAGAGAGATAATACATAATTCCTTCCCAGAGGAACATCAAGCGCCTTCCAAATAGGACTGAATCATTCCCAAGCGTCTGCATTTGTAGAACATTTTCCGACGCAAGATCAATCAAGGGACTCGGCTCAAAGTGCCTGCCAGGTACAGGGAAGTCCCAAAGGAGTGCTTCGGGGTTGTCACTTTTGCAAAAGAAACTCTTGCAACCTTGGCTCGCCGCGGAGGAGAAACATGGTGGAGGGAGACCAAATTTGGATGCAGGCCTTTGGGAAAGGAAGGAACCTTCTGATCTGTAGGTGGACCTGGCTTGGACTTGAATTCGAACAGACCTTGATAAACTGGGCTGAACCTCATGGAATGAAATTCAGCAAAAGCCAATGCAAAAGTCTCCATTTAGACCACAAACACTATATGCACAGTTTAAACAAAAATCCGCCAAACAGTGATACCTTTGTTGGCCAACCAAAAGGCACAATATACATGCATTAACAGCAGTTGAGTATCTGGAGGCTATGGAAAGGCAACCCCATGTAGAGCACCTTGCAGAGGTCTAGCTGGGAGGTTAATAACCTGGGACTTTGCAACAAGCCTGAAAGGCTGGATTTATGAATATATATATATATATACTGTATGTGTGCGCGCTGTGTTTCTAATTTTTTTTAAAAAACCATTTTGGGAGACAGTTACCACCAAAAAAAAAAAAAAAATAAAAAAAACACACACAAAAGAGATATATATATATATATATATATATATATATATATATATATAGTATATTTTTGTTCCACCTGGGATCTTATAAGACTAGATTTGGCTTGGACTGAATGAATTCTCTTATTTTCCATTTGCCCTGATGGTTTAAAATAATAACAAGATATTGCTGTTTGATTGCTAAGGTATTTATTTTAATGCGTGCGTTCTCTGCCTTTATAGATACTTCCAATATTGCTCTGGGATCTGGAGATAGAGCAGGAATATTGATCCAGGAACTTGCAAAGTTGGGATGTACCTTAAAGGGCATCCATCTCAACCCATTGCTGAGGCATCCCTGAGAAGTAGGCATCCAATTGCTTTCAGACATGGGGATTCCTGGGTTCATAAAATCCTAGAATCCTAGAGTTGGAAGAGACCCCAAGGGCCATTCAGCCTAACCCCATTCTGCCATGCAAGAAGACACAACCAAAGCACTCCCAGCAGTGCTTTGCAATAATCCTCCCAAACCACTAATCCCAGTATTCTGTAGAATGGAGACCCAGAGCAGCTCAAAGTGGTGCCAAACTGCGCGATTTCTGCAGTGTAGATGCACCCTAAGACCTCCTCTCCAAACTCCATATGCCGATCTTCTGTAGAATGGAGACCCATGACACTTAAAATGGCATTAAACTGCATTAATTCCCCAGTGTAGATGCACCCTAAAACCTTCTCCACAAATTCCAGGATTCTGTAGGATGGAGACTCACATCACTTTAAAAAAGTGGTGCCAAAGTGCATTATCTCTACAATATAAATGCACTCCTAAGACCTTCTCTCCAAACTCCAAACCTCACGATTCTGTAGGATGGAGCCATGGCAGTTAAAGTGGTGCCAATGTGCATTATTTTTGCAGTGTAGATGCACCCCAAGACCTTCTCTCCGAACTCCAAACCCCAGGATGCTGTAGGAGGGAGCCATGGCAGTTAAAGTGGTGCCAAAGTGCAATGTGAATGCACCCCAAGACCTTCTCCCCAAACACCAGATCCCTAGGTTCTGTAGGACGGAGCCACGACAGTTAAAGTAGTACCAAAGTGCATTATTTCTCCAATGTAGATGGACCCTCAGACCTTCTGTCCAAACCCCAGGATTCTATAGGATGCAGCCAGTGCAGTTTAAGTGTTGCCATAGTGCATTATCTTTCCAGTGTAGATGCACCCCTAAGTGAGCATCACCCAGAGCCTTTTTCTTCCTGTTACTTGCAGACTGAAAGAGGAAGAGAGAAGGGGGAAAGGCCCTCCTTGCAGCTGAGGAGCAGAAACAACCTCAGCCTCGCCTGCTCCATCCTCAGCCCCCAAATTAATTAGTCAGGCGCGATCGGAGAGGAAGGCGCAGCCAAGGGAGAACTTCACAAGGTTTTGCTCAGTCAACCTTGCCACAAAGGGCAGCCTTGCGGAAGGAAAGGCGCCCAAGAGGCAAAGGGGAGGCTGGAGCACACTGGATTGCTAAGCTTTCCTTGCTACCTTTTCCAGGGGCTTCAGCTCTCTGGAAACACTTCACCTGCTACAGGGCAGGTGTGAAGGGGACGCCCGGTTTGGATCTGGGTTTGGATCCGAAAGGGAATGTATTTGCCTAGTCGTTCACCATTTACAGTTGAACCTCCGTATCCATGGACCCTTTATCCACAGATTGAACCATGTATGGCTTGCCAATATGAAAGAGTATAGATCGGCTCCAAAAAGCAAACCTTGTATCTGTTACAGACTGCCAAAATAAAGCTGCTTGGGGTCTCTTTGGAGGTATGCTGTTTAAATGATGCATGCATCCTGAGAATCCAGAAGCTGCACCAAAGCTGCACTCTAGTGCTTAGGAATGGAGTGTGGCTTTGGCGCGACCTCCGGACTCTTAGGACCCATGCATCATTTAAATAGCATACCTCCAAAGAGACCCAAAGCAGCTTTATTTTGGCAGTCTGTAACAGGCCTTGGTTTTGCCATTTTTATGGAAGGGACACCATTTTACTACTCCGTTGCATAAAATGGGACTTGAACATCCATGGATTTTGGTATCCAAGGAGGGTCCCAACCAAACCCCAGTAGATATCAAGGACCCACTCTAATACTAATGATGATGATAATAGTAATAATACTCTATTGTATATAATGGGACATGAGCATCCATGGATTTTGGTGTATATATATATATGGCAGTCATGCATGGTTGAATCTGTGGATACCAAAATCTATGGATGCTCAATTCCCATTATATCCAATGGAGTATTATTATTCAATGGAATATTAACAAGTCCCATTATATCCAATGGAATATTATTATTTATACATTCCAAAAAGCAAACTCTGATTTTGCAATTTTATAGAATTTTGCAATTCTGGGGAGGAACAAATGAATGGATTCTTTCAAACGGTGGAGACTTTGCCCTCAGCCTTTTCCTCTTGGCTGGAGCTGAGCATCTCTGGCTGTGTCCACACTGCAGAAATAACCCAGTTTTCTCCACTTTAACTGCTAGGGATCAATGTTATGGAGTTCTGGAAATTATAGTTTTGTCAGACACATATAGTGCTCTGGTGCAACGACAACAATACAACTCCCAGCTCCATAGCACTGAGCCGTGACAGTTAAAGTGATGTTAAACTGGATTATTTCTGCAGTGCAGATGCAGAGTATTTCCTCCTTTTGTGTCTGTGCTGAAATGGTTTCTGAGCTGCTGGCTTTCAATGTCCCCCTCCCCCTGCTCTCTGCATCTCTAAATAAACCCCAGAGTGTTTGGCCAGGCAAATAGTAAAATACAAACCCAGTGCATTCAGAGCAAGATAGCCCAGGGTTGGCTCTTTGCTCATGGCTGAACATTTGTAAGAAACTTTGGGTCGGTATTGAATGCAGAGGTCTCCCTCGGAGGGGTGGCGTTGCAAAGCATGTTGCAGCTTCCTTGCGAAATGGAGAAGCTTTGTCTGCCATCCAGGGAAGGCAAGGCAAGGCCAGGCCAGGCCTCCCTCCCTCCCTCCACCTGGCGCCGAATGCATATGGAGGAATGGACCGCGTCCCTTTGGCTCTTCCTTATGCACCAATGCATTATTGGCCATTGGTGTGCAATCTTTTATCTCCCCAGGCAGATGGAGAGCAGGGCATTCAGTGGCCATGGATTGTTATTTACTGCTGATGCTCAGCATCCTAGTTTTAAAATATATATATTAAAAATGTGCAGTCGAATTGGTGCATTTCCTAGAGAATAACATCAGGTGTATTGGCGAAAGGGACCGAAGATGAAGCAAGCTTTAATTTCCAGTTGGAGAGTCTGTGAGTCACAGAGATCCTCCTTTTATGCAGGGCGTTTGGGTGCCATATCTTTGCTTTTTTGCAAAGACCGGACCCTTTTGGTGTTGTGGACCAGATTCAGAGTTCAAAATCCGTGGAACTGAACCACAAATCCAGAATGGGGGAAAGGCAGTCTGCAGGGTTGTTGTTGTTGTGGGCTTTCAAGCTGTTTCCGACTTACAGTGACCCTGTTGTAGGAATTTATCCCACGAAGGAGATTGGGAGTTTATCCCATGAATATCCCAAAAAAACCCCACGAAATTGTTACGTAATTAGGCATAACAATTTCACATGACGGCGCACAAAACCTGTCGTTAAAGTGGTCACAAAGAAGCATCAACGCGCATCTTTTTACTTTTGGGATTTCAGCAACAATGCATTTCCGACATCACTTTATTCGCGCAATTGTGTGTGAGAATCATTTGCGTAATGACTCACCGTTTCCGCTTCGTTTGCAGGGTGCTTTAAATGCACTTTAATCTCTCTTTAATGCCAATAAACTCCATGTTTTTTTGGGGGGGGGGAGTTTCTTCAGAGGGGGTTTGTCATGGCCATCCTTTGAGGCTGAGAGAGTGTGACTTGCCCAGGGTCACCCAATGTTTACATGGCTCAGATGAGATTTGAACCCTGGTCTCCACAGTTGTAGTCCAATGCTCAAACCACTACCCCACACTGGCTCTTTGCAAGGTACCATCCCCTTCATACAGATGAAAATTGGGACACGTATATGGCCATGCAACATCATTGTATATTGATATGTCAATAACATTATCATTGAGAGAGGAGAACCGAGCAAGGAGAAGCTGCAGCAGCTTGCTTTTGCCTAAGCCTCCTGGAAATGGCAAGATTGAACAATCTCTTCTCTGCTCCCAATGGAGTTAATTGAGTGCAAACTGTTTGCACTTTGAGCTCCTGTTTGCAGTTGGAGTAAGCGAAGGGCAAAAGGGAGAAAGTGGGAGGAGGAGGAGGAGGAGAGAGAAACTGGGACATTTTAAAAGCATCTGAGAACATTGGATGGCAGAGGATTAACCAGGATTCCCCTTGTTGTATATGTTTTGTATACATTATTGTATTTACATCATCCTGGACTGCATCTTCGCTGCAGAAACAATCCAGTTTGACCCTGCTGTAGCAGCCATGGCTCAATGCTATGGAGTTTTGGGAATTGTAGTTTGGCGAGGCATTTCGCCTTCTCTGTCAGAGAGCAAACTACAGATCCCAGAGTTCCATAGCATTGAACCTTGGCAGTTAAACGTTGGATTATTTCTGCAGCGCGGATGCAGCCCTGCTTGAGTTTTGGTTTTGACACTAAGGCCACGCTTTCCCTTTCTCCAGCCGTGCAGGAATTCCAAATTAGCCGGCTTTCTGCTTGCTGGTCTTTCTGAATCTGTTCCTGGCAGATGGAAAGCAAGGAGGGTGGGTTTTTTCCCCTTTTGCAGTGTATCAGGAAGGCTCTGTCTGGCCTAAGAGCAAGCGTTTAAGAACAATTGGATTTGGGTCTGCAGGTCCTTTTCCTCCTCCAAAGGCGTCACATTTCTATTAAGACCTCCATCTGTGTCTCTGCAGCTGAAGGAGTCTGTCAGCTTCCTTCTTTATTACTTTGAAATGACTTTTCGTATTGCCTTCGCCCGCCTTGGTCAGGCTTCTTTTCTTTGCAGGAAAATCCAGAGGCATGGAGATGAAAGTATGTCTGCCTGTCTCTCTGTGGGTGTGTTTAAGGGTGTATATATAATCCTTTATGTGGGTTATATCCTACACATGTGCGCCCTATATGTCCCCAAGGACTGAGATCTTCTGGACATATGTGTGCGTCCTCCTTTATATCCCAACGGAGGGGTCAGTTTGTTGTCATTGTGTGCCTTCAAGTCCTTTCCAACTTATGGCAAACCTAAGGGGAACTTATAGTGGGGTTTTCTAGGCAAGTTGTGTTCCGAAGGGGTTTGACGTTGCATCCTCTGGGGCTGAGAGAGTGTGACTTGCCCAAAGTCACCCAGTGGGTTTCATGGCCGACAGACCAAACTACAAAATCAGAGAAACCAAGAGCAAGAACAGCAGCTCCTTCCAAACCTCAGCAGCTCTGTGGTTTTATGCATCCTTGTTCTTTGGGATCAGGCTCTGCTTTTTGGAGCTGGGCCGGCAAGGAGGTGTACCGAAGGCACTGCTGTGAATCATTGCAGGCAGAGCTCCAGGGGTCCCTGTTTACTTTGTCTTGGGGAAGTGTTAAGTGTGGGCAGAGATGATGCCGATTTGCTCTTTTTAGCAGCAGGTTGTAAGGGAAAAAATAATCATCCAACAGCAAAGAGAAAGCTGGCACCATCCAGCTTCCTCTCTCTTTGTGTATCTAGAGGTGTGCGTTATCTCTGGAAGGAAAAAGGGCTTGCAATAAAAACAGGTGCACAGTGTTTCAAGGGGACGCGTTTTTGGAAAGCTGTTATGAGGAATGCAAGGACGGCAAGAAGAGTAAGCATGGATTGATTTAGGCGGTGAAAGGAATTGTTTTGTGGCGCTATGCACAGCTTCATGGTCCATAGACAGAGAGGTTCGGTCTGTTTGGCCATCATCTCCTGCAAAACCCATCCTTTTCCATGTCCGACTCGGTTTTGGAGTGGAGGGCTTCCAAGAAACAGTGTTGTCCAGTGGCTCCTGTGCCATTGTGGTGGCCCATCTATTAAGACTTTTGGATAGATTAAGGTCCAAAACACACTGCAGAAATAATCCGGTTTGAGACCGCTTTGACTGCCTTGGCTCATAGAATCATAGAATCATAGAATCATAGAGTTGGAAGAGACCACTAGGGCCATCCAGTCCAACCCCCTGCCATGCAGGAAATCCAGATGAAAGCATCATCGACAGATGACCATCCAGCCTCCATTTGAAGACCTCCAAGGAAGGAGACTCTATCACCCTCCGAGGAAGGAGTGCATTCCACTGTGGAACAGCCCTTACTGTCAGGAAATTCCTCCTAATGTTCAGGTGGAATCTCTTTTCCTGCAGCTTGCATCCATTGCTCCGGGTCCTAGTCTCTGGAGCAGCAGAAAACAAGTTTGCTCCCTCCTCAATATGACATCCCTTCAAGTATTTAAATAGGGCTATCATATCACCTCTTAACCTTCTTTTCTCCAGGCTAAACATCCCCAGCTCCCTGAGTCGTTCCTCATAGGGCATGGTTTCCAGACCCTTCACCATTTTTGTCGCCCTCCTTTGGACACGCTCCAGTTTCTCAATGTCCTTTTTGAATTGTGGCGCCCAGAACTGGACACAATATTCCAGGTGGGGCCTGACCAAAGCAGAATACAGTGGCACTATTACTTCCCTGGATCTAGATACGATACTTCTATTGATGCAGCCTAAAATCGCATTGGCCTTGTTAGCTGCCGCATCACACTGTTGACTCATGTTCAACTTGTGGTCTACTTGGACTCCTAGATCCCTTTCACATGTTGTCTCCTTTAGCCAGGTGTCTCCCATCCTATATCTGTACATTTCATTTTTTCGCCCTAAGTGCAGTACCTTACATTTCTCCCTGTTGAAGTTCATTCTGTTAGCTCTGGCTAAGGAATTCTGAAAACTCTAGTTTTGTGAGACATTTAGCCTTCTCTGTCAGAGAGAGCTTTGGTGCCACAATAAACTACACGTCCCAGGATTCCCTTGCACTGAACCAGGGCAATTAAAGCAGACTCAAACTGCATTATTTCTGCAGTCTGTTTTGGACCTAAGAAACATATCCAGGGGCAGCTGTTCTGGCCATATCTCAAAGTACAATAGCACCCCAAATCCACAAAACAGGGATGCCTTTAATCAGCCAAACTGGATCATTAAAGCAGTAGCAAACTGGGTTATTTCTGCAGTGTGTTCCAGACCTAAGATTCATGGACTGGATGATGGGAGTTGCAGTCTACCACTCCTGGGGCATTTTGAACTGGGGAAGGCTGGCTTAATAGACCATAAAAGCTTGGAAATAGGATCGAAATAGACTTTGCACGCTGCAGTGGAAAAAAATAAATGAATGAGGACAGGGTAAGCTAACCTAGTTTTGGTAAAGAGCTCTGCATGTATTATTACCCCGTCGATGCCGAAAATGTCTCCCCCCCCGCCTCCCCCCCAAAACACCAATTTGTGTGTATGTGTGTGTGTTTTAAAATAAGGCTTTTTTAAAATAACAAAACCAGTTTACATAATGCAGATGCTGAAAGCCGAAATGTGCCCGACTTTCCAAAGTGACATTATTGCAGCTGAAAGGAACGAAGCAGTGAATTATATCCTCTGTGCGCTGGAAAAGATTGCATTTTGCAACAGCCCAAATTACTTTTGGAGATTATTTTTTTTGCCAAAAAACACATTAATTTCCATTTCTGGGCTCCTCCGCTTCTTCCGTGACGAGAGAGAGAGAGAGAGAGCGAGAGGGCAGGTGACAATTTCAAACCAAGCAAATACATTGAATATCTCAATAGCAGAGGAAAACATGGGCTAAAACCATGTTTAAGAGGCCAGGCAGTGGATGAATGAGATGTTCTGGGTAGATTTGCAAACTCAACTCTGTGAGTGTGTGTCTCTCTGTGTGTATTCATGTCCATGCACAAAATATGAAACCAAATCATATCCTAAAATTTGGTCTTCCAGATGCTTTGGACTTCAGCTCCCAGATTTCCTGACTGTTGGCCAAGCTGGCTGGGGCTTCTGGGAGTTGAAGTCCAAAACACCATGAGGACCAAAGTTTGGGAATCATTGCCTTAGGGCAACACTATAATGGGCTATACCAGAGCTGTGTGTATATGACTTGAACAAGGTCACTGGTCTCCATGGGCAAGTTGGGATTCGAACCCTGGTCTCCTGGTCATAGTTGAATGCTTTGGACTTCTGGGAGTTGAATTCCAAAACACCTTGAAGACCAAAGTTTGGGAATCCCTGCCTTAGGTTGGGACTAAGTTAGGGCAACACTATCATGGGTAATACTGGAGCTGAGAGTATGTGACTTGCCTAGTGGGTCTCTATGGCTGAGTGAAGATTCGAACCCTGGTCTCCAGAGTTGAAGTTTAATGCTCTAACCACAACACCACGAAGACTAGTTTATAGCCAGCTGTAAGTCAGCATAGCTGGCCTAACTAGCTCAAGGTTTCCTTTTTAAGGTGTACAAAGAAATGTCCTCCTCTTTTGTCACCGACACTTAGTGCCCATCTTTGAGAAGGATGCAGTGGCTTCAAGTCCTGCTTTTCAGAGTCTATGGGAGATAGTCTAGGCCAGTGATTCCCAAACTCTGGTCCTCCAGGTGTTTTGGACTTTAGCTCTTAGAAGCCTCCACCATCTTGGCCAGTGGTCTGGGATTCTGGGAGCTGAAGTTCAAAACATCTGTAGGACCAAACTTTTGGGAATCCCTGGACCAGGCTTTGCATCCAAGGAGGGCTACCAGCCACCTCTGGCTCTGACTGGAGCACACCATCTGGACTTTCCTTTCCTCCTTCCTTATCAGAGGAGGTCTCCAATAGTTAGGCCATGGCAGTCCTCCTCTGGAAACGTCCCAGTTTATCCCTGTCCTTCTTGACCTTTGGTGTCCAGAATTGGACACAGGGCTCCAGGTGAGGTCTGGCCAAAGCCGTCAACCTGATTTGGCTTCTCATGTGCAACTTTGCCCTGCAGAGAGGGGGGAAAGTGCAAATGGCTGTCCACATCCAAAGCCCTGTAGGCCTAGAAGGCCTGACCAGATGCTCCCCTTTTCCTCCTCTCCCTCCTCTCCCCAATCACACTCCGCATCCCTTTGGGTTTTCCCTTCTTCTATGCTTCCCCAGCACTCCCTGTGACATCTATTGCTGCCTTTTCCCCATTGAGGAAAAGCTGCTGCTGGGGGCTGGCAGAGAGGAAAGGGAGGCTTTTTGAAAGGGAATGCAACCTGACACTTTGCAGGTAAACACCCGCATGCGGCGGGGGCTTCTGTCAGCCTGCGTTCTCCCTGGGAAAAATGGAAATAAATTAATAAAGTGCAAGAGGAAGGCAGAGAACCAAACAACAACAAAAAGGCATTGCGGGATAGAAGTTGCAGAGAGATGGCATGACGATGCTACCAAGGGTGGCAGTTTTGGGAGGTGACCTAATTCCAGGATTGCAAAATGATATCCTTTTGCATGGGTGTGCTTGTAATTCATTAAGAAATGGAGCTGACGTGGATTCAGGTCTGCATTATATGGATGCAGAGCTGGAATCGGGTGGGGAGAGAATGCATTGCTCTCTGCAAAGTTCCAATAACACTAGTATTAGGGTTAGTATTAGTATTACCATTAATGTGAGTTTAACACACTCTACTCAGGTGTGTTACCGACTGGCATTTTGGACCATCAGCGATTTGGATTCTATCCAAGGATCTAGGAAATCTGCAAATGATGTGACCCATTCCAAGTAGAGCATATTTAAGGCTTGCAGCAAAAGGTGGGATCAAAATAGACCCTTGACATTCTCACGGATGGGGGAGAGAAGAAAAATCTTTTTTCCTCCTCTATCTCCTGAACAGTTTTGGCTCAGCCGCAGCTTCCCAACTGGGATTTGGGCATTTTGGCCAATTACCTTTGCAGCGTCTCCAGAGGAGCGAGTTCCAGTCGCTGGCATTCATTTTGTGCCTCCAGAGCTTCACGGCTCCGGTTATTATCACAAATAAATACCGAGAGAACCAGTATTTGCAGCCGTTGCTTTCGTTTGCTTCTTGGAGAAAGAATTGGTGCAGAGGAGAGGGATGGTCTCTGGGATGAATATTTTACTAGTTTAACCGTCCAGCAGTGTAGGCCTCTCTCCTTTTTTTAAAGCTGAGCTGAGCCACAGGGAAGGAAAGGAATTCTAATTAGGAGAAAGCATGGCAAGAGATGGAAACATTGCCAGGGTTTCGGGGACGGATTAAAACCCATACCTCTCTTGTGAGGCAGAACCAATCTCTGCATGGAGGCAGATATTGCAGCAGAAGGGACTGAAGGCTTTGGAGGCTGACTGTGTTCAAAATAATCTCCCCAAAATAGCTTTGGTGACTTGGGTGATTCCCATAAAGTTTGGCTCAAAACCCAGAGTGGATGCACCAACCCAAAGGTGATTCCCAACCCTGTTTGGGACTAGCAGCACATTTGTGCCCGTTTGGCTACTGTTGGGGATTTTTCATTTGCTGGAATGTCTCCAAGGACGAATGGGACTGGTACCAGTCCATGGATGACCCCTTTGCACCTTTTCAATGGCTGCTAAACCTGCTTGCAGGAGGCTGCACAGAATGCGCGCCAATGTTGGATGGCATTTTCTAAGGCCGCTTGGTGGCCATCTGGCCACCAACCTCCCTGCCTCTGGGCTTCCTTTGGCCACAGCGTCCCTCTCCTCGCTGCAGTGTCAGCATTAACCTTCCTTGTGAAGGAAACCCAGAGAGACGTTTACTATGAGCCGAGGCTGCGGAATCGCTTCCAATTAGGGCTGATTTGATGTTAATTAGCCGGGTGATGCTGCTTCGTAAGCTCTTTAGCACTTATTACAGGTGAGAGATGAAAGTGCCTGAGAAGTTGCCTCCACCAGCGATGCCTCCGAAGGAAACCATGTTTGGGGATGGAGGGAAGGATGGAAGGAAGGATAGAAGGAAGGATGGATGGATAGCAAGCAATAGCAATAGCAAGTACATTTCTGTACCACTTATCAGCAAGCGAACTAAGCACTCCCTTGCTAGTGGACACCTTGGTTAAAACTCAATGGCTTCAGGCCAACAAGGGTAATGAATCCACTCTGGGCTGTGATCCCAAATTTAAAGATGCTGCAAAGTAGGCTCCAAAAGGGCTTCTGCACCTTGGAGACAGATAAAATTCAAATTTAAACCCAGATCTGATCCATTGACCCCACTGACGTGATGCTGCCCAAACCTGATGGGAGCTGTAGTGCATCAAGGACCAGCATTGTGTCACACGTTTCTCGGATGATCCAGTTGCCCTAATTTTTTTCCTGCGGTGGAGCTGACCGTTGCAATATTGTTCTCTCTGTGTGTGTGTGGTTTTTGTGTATCATTGTCCATTTCCCCAAAGGCAAGCAATTAATGAGAAGTTGTGGCGTGAAGTGGCCCTGCGCTTGGCTTCTGTGGGACATTATGGATCGGGAAGAGGAGAAGAGGAAACGCGCCGTGCCCAGAAATCAATTTCCCTCGGGTGGCAAGCGCTCTGCTTATAAAGTAGCCCCATTGAAATCCTCATCAACCAGCTCCTTTTTGTATTTTCGAACAGGGGTGGTTAGGTTGGCTAGGTGATGGTTTGGACCAAGTGCCTTGCCTTCCTCTTGCTGCATGAGTCTACTTGGAAATGACTCCCAGGGAAATGATGCATTGCATTTTGTCTACAGGGGAGTGATCTCTAGATCTTTAGGACTATAAGTCCCATCAAGCAGCATGGCTGCTCCTCATTGATGATAGGTGGTGTTAATCTAAAAGATAACCAGGTTGAGGGAAGGTGGCTTTGGAGAGTCTGGTGCAAAACCCACTGCAGAAATCATCCAGTTTGAGTCCGCTTTAACTGCTCTGGCTCAATGGTAGGGAATTCTGGGAGCTGTGAAACTACAAATCCCAGGATCCCATAGGTTGCAGCACTTAAAGTGGTGTCGAACTGCATTACTTCTATGGTGTAGATGCACCCTAAGCCTCCTACAGTGTGTGATTGTAACTGTGGTGTAAGTTTAAGTACCTTGTGGAGGGTGACTGTAGCGTTAAACTCCACAAGCATTGCATAGGATTTGGGCCAAAATGTAATAATGTGGAAAATAAGGGAAAATGCACATGGCATTTGTGGTTCATTTTAGCATGGAGTGTTGCTTTTAATACATTGATTCAGAATGACTGCTGCTCTGCTCTTCGGATAACCTCTTCTTCCCTTCTTTTTAAAAACTGCATCCCAGTTTTATTTTTTGCACTGACCTTTGCTTCCCCGGCTGCAAGATGCAGCGACCATTTTGCAAAATGCAGCGATTGATTCCCCCTTTGACCTCGTAAGGCGTAATTAATTAAGTCGTTTTGGCCGTGCGTTTTCCAATCCCACGAAAGGTGTTATGTAATTGCTCCCAGCCACTTGCCTTCCTCTGCTCTTCTTTTGGCAAAAGTATCGCTTGGAAACCCCTTTCCATGAATTTATTATTATTATTATTATTATTATTATTATTATTATTATTTTCGAAACAGCAGCAATTGAGATGAGTTTTCAGGAAAGCCTATCTAAAAAGTATCGACTCTCTTGCATCTCAATTTCCTTTTCCATGAAGACAAAAAGGGACAACAGCATTGGTGTTTATTTTGGAAAGCCAAGACCGCCTCTAATTTTGAAGTTTGAAGAAAGTTTGCCCCTCCATTTCTTTTTCCATGTACTGTACACAGAAATTAACTGCATGGAGGGTTATTTTGGAAACCCACGCCGCCTCTAGTTTTGATTCGTGAGGGTCAAAACCAGGGAATGAATGGGAAATTTCTTGTTTCGGAGAGGTATGCTGCTCTTGAAACAGGAGGCTCTGCCCACCTATGCCTTGCAATATGGTCACCGTGGACCAAAACACACTGCAGAAATAACACAGTTTGAGACCGCATTAACTGCCTTGGCTCAATGCTAGGGAATCCTGGGATTTTGTGAGACCTTTAGCCTTTTTCGTCACAGAGCTCTGGTGCCACAATGAACTACAATTCCCAGGATTCCCTCGCACGGAGCCAGGGAAATTAAAGTGGTCTCATACTGGATTATTTCTGTAGTGTGTTTTGGACCCCTGACTCTTTTGCAGAGGCTGAAACCTCAAACCGAGACGATGCTTTCTTCCTACGCAGCTTAATACAGTATTCTCACCTTTCCCTTCATATTTTACCTCTGCTTTCCGTACGGTTCGTCCTTCTCATTTCCTTAAGCCAGATGCTTTATGCCTGCTGTGCGGATGATAAAAATCAAGAAGCCAATTTTCTGCTTATTCTTGGGTTGCCGTGTCGAGCTGATCTTAAGTAGGATGTCGGGTTTTTGGGGCCGGCTTCAAGATCTGGAGTTTTTGGAGAGGTGGAAATAAGCTTTAAATATAATCTACGGAAAGGGCAGTTTCTTAGTTTTGAGCTGGTGACAGGGCCGCTGTTTGATCAGCGAAGAGCTTACGATGTACAATCTGATTCTGCATTAGGTCAAGGCACAGCAGGGCTTAGGATTATAACACAACACAGTGTGATGCCCAATGCTGGGTGATGCCCACAAAAGCTGGTCGGTCACCGGAGGCGATGCCAAGGACTCATCAACCTCCTCCTTTGAAAAGCCTACATTTCTTTCCGCTGGTTTAGAGTCAAGCTGTGAAATGTAGTAGAAGAAGTAATGGGAGATACAACACAACCAAAATGGTCAAAAGTCTAGGAACCAAACAGGGAGTCAACAGTGTGATCCAGCAGCCAAAAAAGCCAGTGCGATTCTAGGCTGCATCAATGCAAGTATTTAGTGTCTAGACAGATAGAGGAAAGTCATGGCACCACTCTATTCTGCTTTGGTCAGGCCTGACCTGGAATAATATTGCGTCCATTTCTAGGCACCTCTGTGCAAAAAAGATGTGGACAAGCTGGAGTGTGTCCAGAAGAAGGTGGCCAAAATGGTGAAGGGTTTGGAAACCATGCCTTATGAGGAACAAACTGGGTATGTTTAGCCTGGAAAAGAAAAGATTAGGAGGTGATATGATAGCCCTGTTTAAGTATATGAAGGGAAGACACACTGAGGATGGAGCTTGTTTTCTGCTGCTCCAGAGAATAGGACACAGATCAGTGGATGCAAAATACACAAGAAGAGATTCCACCTAAACATTAGGAAGAACTTCCTGATGGTAAGAGCTCTTTGGTGGTGGAGTCTCCTTCTTTAGAGGTTTTTAAGAAGAGGCAGGATGGCCATCTGTCGGGGTGCTTGGAATGTGTATCCCTGCATGGCAGAATGGGGTTGGATTGGATGGCCCTTGGGGTCTCTTCCAACTTTATGATTCTATGAATTCAGCCAAAAGGGAAAGGAGGGAGCAGAGTCCTTCCCTTCTCTAGAGGCTCAGGCAAAGGCAAACTGCTGCATCTTCTCCAACTTGTCTGATCTTCCTCATTAATAACTTTTTGCCATCTTGGTCACCCTCTGAGGTTGCTTGGCTGGTCGTGTCCTGGTTTTCATCTGTGAAATGTCAGAGGCCAAATGATCCCCTGGACCCGATCCAAGGAGATGTTTTGAGGAGCATCAGCAAAGAGCAGTCGGCTGTGCCACGCAGTGAGAGGCCCGTGTCTCAACCGATCCCTCCCGAGAGACGCCAGCGTTTAATATTTGTGTTCGGTACATCATTGAGGTTAATGTAAGTTAACAGCTTGGAGAACAGAGGAGGGAGAGATGCACACACACATGCACACCTGCAAAGCCAGCAAAATGCAGGGACTCTTTTTAAAAAAGTCATAATGGATCAGCTCCTTTGTGCCACTGCTGGCTGGTAAAGGAACAGGTTGGAAGATTTTCTGGCAGCCCATGTTCTTTTTGGACACGTCAGCGATAAAAAGGACCAGATGGGGGTCCCTTGGCATGGCTGGCAGAGAGCAAAGCCTCTCTCCCTGGACTGCTGAGAGGGCAAATCCCTTCCTCTCCTCTTGGCTTGATGCAGTCTTGAAGGGAGGTTTTGCCGCGTGGCATTCCCTCTGCAGTGCTTCCAAGACCCTGCATTGTTTTGGGGACCCAATTTTGGGCATCTGCTTGGCTTCAACCATCCCTGCAACCAGCCGGAGGCAGAGGCCTGGTCAAGGGTTTTGGGGGAGGCTGAAGGATGCTTGCTCCATTCTCAACATGACATTCTTTCAAACATTTAAACATGGCCATCATGTCACCTCTTAACCTTCCTTCCTAAACATCCTCAGCTCCTTCAACTGCTCCTCATAGGGCTTGGTGGTTTCCAGACCGTCCTTCATTTTGGTCGTCCTCCTCTGGACACGCTTAACAGTTAAATGGAGGGTGTGTTGTATTTTGGACGTATCATAAGATGACATGACTCCTTGGAGAAGCCAATTGTGCTTGGTAAAGTGGAAGGCAGGAGGGAAAGATGGAGATGGCACATGAGGTGGGTTGACTCCATGAAAGGACTTCCTTGCTGACCAAGGTTGCTCCTGGAAGTCTCTCATTCAGAAGGTTACCAGAAGTCCAAGATGACTGACATCGATTAACACCAAACTCAATGGTGCCAAATCCCCAGGCAAATAAATCCCTGCTCCCTGGAGCTAATGGGTGCAAATATTGTACCGGTGGGGTAGGGACATGGCTGGTCCGCCAGGTCTGGTGGGCTATAAAGCATCGATTTAGACTGATCCAGACCCTTCTGTCCTTGTTTGTTAGAATTGAGGCTGTTGACGGCAAAGTGGAATCTGTCACCGCCGATGCCATTTGGTCTCTTGAGAAGGCAGCGTCTGAGTGTGTCGCTGTTTTGCAGAACTTCAGGGCTGCCATCTGGACTGGGTGCGTTTTGGGAGCGTTAAATCAACTTTGAAAACCAAATGCAGTCCTAGGAAGCAGGCAGCGGGGCGGATGGAGGGATGGAAGGATGGATGGGGGAGAATTCATCTGAATCCCTCAGCACTTGCTTTCCCGATTCCCTGGGCGCCATTGGGATACTCCATGGAATGCCTATTAACTGCTCATTTAGCATAATTTGGTTAGGGCTGTTGAGATAATGAATGTGCATCTTGCCATTTGCTGCTCATTGATGCACCCGCCTCTGCCCAAAGCTACATTTGTGGGTTGCAAAGGCTGGGTGCACAGGAGGAACGTGGGAGAAACAGGGCGGCGTGTGGCAAAGCTTTGCCCTAAGCTGCTAAAAACACCAATCAAATAAGTATTGTCATGGATGAAGAGGTACATTTGCAGAGCATTTTAAAATAGAAATCACTCAAGCAGCCTTTTCCAAGTTGTTGGACTGAGGCTCCCATCATCCCCAAAGGGAGAGAGCTGTGGTCCAGCACATCCGTTGGAGGCTGGAAAAGGCTGGTCTGCACAGGAACTGCCATTCTAAAAACTGTAAGGTGCTGGCATAGTTGGAAGCAATGATTAAAACTTGTCAGTTGTGGTGGATGATGGGTTCCATGTCTGTAGCAATTAATTCACTTGGGGTTTTTAGAGGTTTTATTGGAACTAGATCTCATTGGAGAGACAAGTGTCCCAGGTTACACTTGTCCTTCCATATTTGCTAGGCTTGGGGGCACAAGACCCCCGTGAATATGGGGGAAAAACGCAAATAACAAAAACACCATGTTAGAGAGGACACCTCTCTAGGAATCTCTAGGTCCTCCAGGGCAACTCTGTGGCCAACGGCCGACAGACACTGACCATAGAACTGCGCTGGAGGAGCTACAAAGGCCTAGCAGAGTATTCTCTCTAGGAATCTCTTGGTCTTTTGATGCAGCTTTTAGTTAAAGTTGACCATAGAGTTGCACTGAAGGACCTAGATATTCCTAGAGAGAACGTATTAATCAAATCCGTGAATAATCAAATCTGTAAATATCAAAAACTATGCATTTTATTTTATTATTATTATTTTAAAAATAGAGAGTTATCCTTCCTTATCACTTAGCCTTTGCAAAGGTGGTTGCATTTCGAACCTCGCTCTTGCAAAATAATATCTCGTGGTTATTAATTTTGAATGAATTACCCTCGATTCCAATGGTTCTGGCCTTCAAGAGTGGCTCTGTTGTCGAGAGATGTGACAAAATTGAGTTGGCAGCTGAGACGGTGGGAGCGAAGTGGAGGGAGGATAATGGGGAAGAGCCACTTGTACGTTTTGTACGACAAACGCTCTAACAACACGAGTTCAAAACCTGCCAAGATTCCATCTTTCTCCCCTTCCTTTCACATAGATATGTTTCCCCTTGGCCAGGTCTGTTTACCATGAACCATCTTCTTGGACAAGAATGAAATTGCTCCTCAGGCTTACTCAATGCCTCTGGTTGGTGGGCCCGTTCCATTCTTTACTGGTGCCCCATCTCCTTCATCCACCTGCTCCTAGGTGTAAGTCGGCTGGTGGAACTTCATGCTAGCTTACAACGGGATCTCCATCTTAGCTATCTCTGTAGTCTTTTTCTTCGTCTTCCACCGCCATGATGGGCACTGTCCATTTTGGAGGAGTGAGCGCTGAGGTCGGTCTGTTGTCCAGACGCTTTCCATCGGACGGAGCCATTCGGATGACTCTGCGACTTCCTTAATCGCGACAAATAACACACATCTTGGAGATAAGCCGTTTCCATGATCGATGCCATCTCATCAGTGTCACTTGCTCCTTAGTTGTAAAGAATAGGATGCTGGCGGGCTCTTGCCTGCTAAGCGCTTTCATTCGATTTGGCAATTCCTGCCTTGTGATTGATCTCGGTAACAAGAATGGATGCTCTTTCATCTCGCCATGGTTGTTTCATTAAATCCAATATTTTCTTTCTCATCTATAAGCCTTCTTCTCCCATCGAGTGACAGCTTGGATTTAACCAGATCCAAACACAGACGTGGAACCTGGATCTTTTCCTCTCTCTCTCTCTCTCTCTCTCTCTCTATTTCTTTTGGTGTGGAGAAAATTAAATTTTCTAACGTCAGTGGCAAAGAATAACAATACAGTTGGCCCTCCGTTTTTGTGGGGGATCCATTCCACCCCCGGCCCCCCGTGAAAACGGAGGTTCACACATATTCAAGCCTCATTATTCAATATATTCAATCCAGCTTAAGATCTGCAGGTCCCACCACATATGTTTGGCAAAGACATCGGAGGCAGTTCTTGGTCTGTGGGACTCAACTAGAATAGATGAGACACAGATGTGGAGGATCTGACCTTTCCATCTCCTGTCCAAAATGTAGAGCAAAAACTGATGTCCTCTAAATGTTTCTGGACTTCAGCTCCTAGAAGCCCCAGCTAGGTTGGCTGACCATTGGCCAAGTTGGCCAATTCCGGGAGATGAAGTCCAAAAAACATCTGGGTGACCCAAGTCTTGGAATCACTGATGCGGAGCATATTCTTGCCAGCTGGATAATGAAGAGCCAGGAATGTCTTACCATTAATTGTTACCTTCATTAAAAAGTCTCTGGCGTACCTCCTTGGCCTTCTGAGCCCAGTGTTTTTAATTGGGTTGGACGGTAACCTTTTGGTGAAGCGGCGCCGGGGGGATCTAATCGGCCATGTGACCTAGAAAAAGAGCTTTTCCTCCCCTTTGTACGGCTAATTGAAAAAAGGATCTGGATGCAACTGGAGGAGGAGGGGAAAAGAAATTAATAACGGGAACGTCCGTAATGCCAATTGCGTCCGACATCCAGTGTCTTTGGAGAGGACTTGAAGAGGTGAGCAGACCCTGGGCCTTGCCATGGGCAGCCTCGGTTTCCATCGTCTCGGCCATTGGCTGTCATTGCGAGTCCCAGCAGATGAGGAGAAAGAGTCACTAGCGCAGAAGAAAGCCTTGACAGTTGCTGGGTTAATTTAAGCGAACCATGATTTCTCACTCCAAGGCAGAATGGTTGTCCGTTGTGGGTTTTGACCGCATATGCATCCCAGGATAGAAGCCCTGTGTGTACCTCTTTCCAGGTTGTGTTGGACAGCAGTTCCCATCATCCCCTGTTGACCTGGGATGATGGAAGTCCTAATAGAATACCTCTGGAAGGTACCAGCTTAGGGGAAGGCAATTGAATATATATTGTTAATATGTTTTACAGTGTCAAAGGAGGAATTCTCTTCTGGTTCCTTCTAGATTTATTCCCCCTTCCCAAGCAAAGCCTTTTGTTAAGTCATGACACCCAGAACCCTTCTCCTGACAGGTTGGGTCTAAAGCAGGGGTTCCCAGAGTTGGGTCCTCCTCCAGATGTTTTGGATTACAACTCCCAGAAGCCCCAACAGTCAGGAATTCTGGGAGCTGAAATCCAAAACATCTGGATAACGCAAGTTTGGCAACCACTGCTTAAGGCCAGGGATCCCCAAACCTCAGATTCCTAAGTGTCTTGGACATCAGCTCCCAGAACCCCTTGCCAACTTGGCCCAACAGTCAGGAATTCTGGGAGATGGAGTCCAAAACATCTGGAGGACCAAGGTTTGGGAATCGCTGGTCAAGGGTTCTGGGGGGAGGCAGAAGGATGCTGGGGGTTGTAGTCAAAAAGGAATGTGGGGAGCTGAGGTTGAAATGTACTTTTTTATATGCAACTCTCTATCTGTTGTTGGACTACACCTCCCCCACCATACACAACTATTGTGTAGGCTGGCTAGGGCTGCTGGGACTTGGAGTCCAGTGGCCTCTAAGGGATTCCCTTTGGTGCAACAGAAGCAGAGGACGATGCTGCCTTAATGCTGAATTGGTTGGATTTGTTAGGGAGAGATGGAAACAATAAAAATGCTTATTGCGTAGACATGTTTGGAAAGCTTCCTGGTGTTTGCTGACTCCGCTGGTTGGGCTTCAAGAGTGACGCTTACAAATTAAGCCCATTTGCTCTGAAAGCAGAATCATTTCCATTCTTAAATTCTTTGTTGGCGTTGGCAGGGAAGCAGGCAACCATGGCACCCATTTTGTATGGACTCCAGGCTCAAGGCTCACATTGGCAATATGGTGCCATCCAAAGGCCACAAAGTGGGGATACCTTTTATTGCACCAACCAAAATGCATACTATATAGACGTTGCAAGCTTTTGAAGGTCCACCGGCTTCTTCGTCAAACAAATGTCCTCCATCATTTTTAACCCCTTTGTCTGTTGAAGAAGCCAGCGGAGCTTTGAAAGCTTGTTGAACAGAGAACTTGAACACATATATATACAGTCACCCCTTGGAACTTGCAGGGGATCCCTTCCGGACATCCCGTCAGTTCCAAAGCTCATGCATATTCAAGCCTCATAGGCTTGAATGGGGTGCATGCCCCATTGGGGTTAATGGCGGTGGCCCCTCTGTGGATTTCCAAGTCCACAGACTTGATGGGGCGACTGTGTGTGTGTGTGTATATGAAGAAACCACACCACCTTCCTAGACCCAACGACATCAAGAGTTTGTCCGTCGTGTTGCTGGTTCAATTAGGGAAGGCTGCAAAAATATTTTCTGAGTGTAAATTCCTCCTCATTCTTCAAAGCCAAGAGGTTGATGTTAACCCTGCCTTTATTAATTCACTGCTTGATTGCCTTAATTTGGGGAGAAAAAAGAAAGCAGCCTTGCGAGAAATAGAGAAGGAGAACAAGTGCGCCTTCTCCACTCTTTTCAACGTTTTGCGGAGTACTTGCCACCCGAGTTCAGGCCCTGTTTTCCTCTTGAGTGGGAAAGGGAAGGGCCCACTTAATCACCGGCACAAAAGGCCCCGGATGCAACTGGGCTAACTGCAACTGGCTTTGCATTGAAAGCCTGTGAATGGGAATAGGAAGCTGGTTGCAAAATAGAAAGCACATCCAGAGGGAACCCTTCCTAGTCTGGGAGTTACTCTGAGTATTGAACCGGCACATAGTTTCGGACATTCCTCAAATGAAAAATCAGGACTCATGTGGCCAAGTGGTGTTGGATTGAGGTCAAGAGGGTAACATTTATGAATGGGGAGGAACAGAAAAACTAGGAAAGGCCGCAGCCGTTTGGTTTTGCCTCCAAACCATCCCTGCAAGGTTGATTATAGCCTGGCTGATGGCGGTTGGAGAAAGGTCATCCATGGAGCTTCACATTTGTGATGCTCACAAGACTGTGATGTTCAGAAGAAGATCATCTCCTTGCCAATTACGACCACCACGAACGGTTGCGGCGTTCATCTTGAATGCATTTTGGCTTTGCATGCAAATGCCAGTGATTTTACATCTCGCATTTCATGCTCTTTGAGCGCTGCTGTTTACTGGGTTCTCTCTCTCTCTGCGTGGGTGTCTCTGCCTTTGGGTCGTCTGCCGTAATAAATCTGTTACTTTTGAAGATCTCATTTGCGCTGCTTGCTGTAACAGATGAATGTAGCTAATGCCCCCCTCCCTCCCAACCCCTTTCCAAAAATTAAAAATAAAATGGTTCCCTCCCCTTTGGATTTGACAATGAAATTTGGAAACGGGGCTGTTTCTGTCCTGTGAACCATCAGAACGTTTTCAGAGCGGAAACCCCTGAAGGTGCGTGTCAATTAAACCCAATGCGCATCTGCTTAATTTTTGGGTGAGCGGCTCTCGCATTCTCTTCCACTGGGATGGTCTTGTTTCATGAAGCTCACAAGCGACAGCCAGAACAATCGGATGTCAGGGAGCAGGTCCAATGGCGCCGCAGTATCTCTCTGCCACTGGTGCTAGAAATGGTGGAAACCGGAGGTGCGTTTATACCTTCAGTGGAATTCAGTAGTTATATCTTTTTGAACAGATGCCAGTGGGTTCTGTTTTGAAATCTGCCTCCCCCCCCCCCCCCCCATTCTCTAGGACTGGGTTTGTTTCCTCCAATTTGGTATGTTTTCTCTACATTGTAGTGCCTGTCTTTTGTCACTAGATGTCACTATAACACATTGCATTTGTACATCCAGTCAATGGAATTATATATGTGTGTTTGTATGTGTGTGTGTATATGTATATATATATATATATTTAGAGATACCTGTTTTGAAGTCTGCTCCCTCTTGCTCTAGGACTTGATTCCTTGCTTCCCATTTGGTTTGTTTTCTCTGCCTTGTAGTGCTGGTCTTCTGCCACTAGGTGCCACTCAAGCCCAGCGCCTACAATGCAGGCGGGAAGGGGAAATGCCCATTTAATTTTTGAAAGAGCCACTTTTTAAAGATGCTTTAAGGCTCAGAGACAGAGAAAGCTCTCCTGATTCTTTGGGAGGAGAACAGATGTATTTTTCATGAGCTAACAACGGCGGAGGGAAAGACGGAAAAGGGTAATTGCAGGAGCTGACCGTCCCAGAAGAGCCATCAAGACTCCTCAGGAATTCAGATAATGGGAAGCAATCCTTGGGAGACTTTGCCTGAATCAATAGATGGTGGAATCATCCTTGTGATGTTGAGGTGGTACATCCTGTAGCTAATGGACAACTAGTGTAGCGGTTCTTGTAGGAAGAATACTCTCTGCTCCCAATGGGTTGGGTGTGAACACATCCATCGTTCTCCTGCTCTCCTCTCCAATCTTTTTCAACTTCTTTCCCTCCATCAGCCATCTTCCTATTCGGTTCATTCAGAAGGAGAGTCCATCCAATCAGTAAAGTTGGCCTTCTGTAGCCATGGATTCAACCATTCATGGCTTGAGTGTGTGTGTGTGTGTGTGTATGCCTAAAAAGAAAGGTTAATTTTGCCATTTTATATAAGGGATACCATTTTACTACCCCATTGTATTTAATGGGACCTGAATATCCATGGAGTTTGGTATCCAGGGGGGTCCTGGATCCAAACTCCAGCAGATACAGATGGCCCACTGTAATAATAATAATAATAATAATAATAATAATAATAATAATAATAGTCGATTATATTTAATGGGACTTGAGCATCCACAGATTTTGGTCTCATTGGGGTCCTGGAACCAACCCTATCAAACACTAAGGGCCCACTGCATTGAAACATCCAACCAAAGCCTGCATTAGTTTGGATGGAGAATATTTTCCAAGGAACCAGGGCATAGGAGATAGCTTCTTAAAGAATTGCACAGCAATCCTCCTTTTTCTTCTTCTTTGCAAACACTCCTGGATTGAGCGGTGAACATGCTCACCTGCAGTCCTCCTCCAAAGCTTGTTTGTAACTCTCCGAACAGCTTGAAGGTTTACCCTTGCATTCTTTTTTCACACACCAGAACTTATACTCCGGCGCAGAGATTCACAAAAGGAACAGAACAATGGCACTGTGGTTGTGCTGCAGTTTGACTCTGGTGTGCCACGGTGAAGGGGGAAAGAAATCCCCGTCTGTTCCCCTTGATAACAAGTTCAGTGGCTTTAAGCTATTGCTGGGAAACAGTTGAGTTGCAGGGAATGTTTGTAAATCTCTCCAGTCACCTTTCCTGCAAAGGAGACAGAAACAGGGCCTGCATCTGCACTGCAGAATTAATGCAGTTTCAGTGTGATAAACAAAGGAAAAGAAGTGATAAACACACGCTGCTGAATTGTGCCGGAGGTTGCCGACTTAGGTAGCAGCTGGTAAGATGGTGGGGATTTTATGTATCTTTATATTGTTATGTTTTATTGTCTCTGTTTTTGACTGTATGGGTTTGATGTTCCACCCTTTGGGTTTGGTGGAAAGGGTACTATAAGCTGTTGTTGTTGTTGTTATTGTTATCAAAACAGATACTATAGTGTAGTAAAATGGAGTCCCTTCTACAAAATAGCAAAATCAAGGTTTGCTTTGGGGATTTTTTTGGGGGGAGGGAGGAGGGAATATTTTCAACCTGTGGACGGTTGGATCCCTGGATGCAGAATCTGTGGATACGGAGGGCCAACTGTATGACAGTTTACAACCAGTATATTAGGATTTGGGAGGAATCAGTGGGACCCAAAGGCCTTGATAAGCAGCCACATTTTTATTTGGCACCGAAATCATGGTTGAGACTAATTGGGCCCCCAAGGGGAGCGTAAGGGTTAGGGTTAGAGTTGGGTTAAGATAGGGTTACGGTAGGGTTAGGTTTGGGCTAAGGTAAGGTTTAGGGTCCTCTCTCATGTCTTAGGGGAGTACATTGACCACACTAGTTAGGGCAAGGATGGGATTAGGGTAAGGGTTGGGTTAGTGTAAGGGTTAGGGTTGGGTTGCAATAAGGTTACGGTGGGGATAGGGCTAAGGTAGGGTTAGGGTTGGGTTAAGGTTGAGCTAGGCTTAGGTTCAGGGTCCTCTCTCATGTCTTAGCAGAGTGCATTGACACATATAGGGATACTCCTCTAAGTATCGAGGTCCCAAGCCACTCAGGACTTTAAATGTCATTAACCATTGCCAATGCAATTCAGACCAGAAGTGTATTGGCAGCCAGTGTAATAACTAAAACGGATGAAATGTGGTGTGTGTGGGGGAACCGTTTGATGTCTTCTCTTGCTGGAGAGATTTGCTAGCGGTGCCTCTTTCTCCTCTCCAGAGTCCCTTGGCCTCCTTGCCTGCCTTTGCCCTGCCTGACTGGCGCCAGAGCTCTTGCCCACGCAAACAGATCCCTCCTCTCTTGCTGTGATCCTGGGGCTTTGCTTTATAAACAAGCGAGATCAAGACCAGCTTAGCTTGTCTAGCAAGGGGAAGATTAATCTCCCTGCGTGGCAGCAACTGTCACCTTTTGGTTTAGCGTCTTGCGATGGTGGCAGGGAGACTCCAAAGAGTGTAATGCCAGGGGTGTGCAAAAGGAGGGCCTTGGCCTTTCTTTCCAAATCACAACTCTGCCCTCTCATGACATTCCCCTTCTCTCCCCAAATTGCTAGCATTGCAGCAACTTCAAACTCCAGCTAAGGATTTGGAAACAGAGTTTGGACATCCCACGAAAAGGGACAGGCAAATCTACCTCCTGATCCCTCTGTCATCAAGCAACTTTTCCTTTCTCCTTCACTCTTTGTAGAATGAGGTGTCCACCTTTTCCCAATTCCAATATAGAGACAGATGGATAGACAGTGCATGAATAAAACTCACCTCTTGATCTCCTTTGTATGATGAGATGTCCACCTGTTTCCAATTTCAGTAGATAAGATCTATCGATTGATAACCGCATGAATAAAAGCCACCTCCTGATCTGGGGTTCTCCTTTGTTCTTTATATGATGAGATGCCCATCTATTGCCAATTCCAGTAGATAGATAAGATAGATCAATTGATAGAAATGAATAAAATCCGCCTGCTGATTCATCTTTTTCTTTGCAGGATGAGATATCCACCTATTTCCAGTTCCAGTAGATAGATAAGATGGATCAGTTGATGGAGCATGAATCAAACCCATCTGCTGACCTGTCTTTCTCTGTTGTTCTTTGCAGGATGACATGTCCACCTTCTTCCAGTTCGGGGCCTCGATCCAACAGGAAGCCATCATCATGCTGAAGTTCATGCAGTATTACGACTGGCACGTCTTCTCTCTGGTGACCAGCACTTTCCCCGGCTACCGGGACTTCATCAGTTTTGTCAAGTACACTGTAGAGAACAGTTTTGTGGGTTGGGACATGCAGAACATCATCACCCTGGACACCACCATTGGAGACGCCAAGACGACCATCCAGCTGAAGAAGATCCACTCCTCAGTCATCCTTCTCTACTGTTCCAAGGACGAAGCCGTTTACATTTTGGAGGAGGCCCGCTCTTTGGGCTTGACGGGCTATGACTTCTTTTGGATTGTTCCCAGCTTGGTGAGTGGGAACATGGAGATCGTCCCCAAGGAGTTCCCCGCAGGGTTGATTTCCGTGGCCTATGACGAATGGGACTACCGGTTGGACGCGCGGGTGCGGGACGGCCTGGGGATTATTGGCACGGCTGCGGCCGCCATGTTGGAAAAATACTCTTTCATTCCCGAAGCCAAGACCAGTTGCTACGGACAGCAGGAGAACAGCGAACGGCCATCGCAGACACTCCACAAGTAAGACTTCGTTTCTTCTCAGATCAAGGCTGGGAATGTTGAGAATGTTCTTGGGCTGCAACTCCCAGCAGACACAGCCAACAAAGATGTTGCTGGGAGTTGCAATCCAGCCATGCCTGGAGGGCCAGATCATTCCCTACACCTGATGTAAAACATATTGCAAAATGTCGACCTGTGTTACACCATCAGAGGAATGCAGGAGACTGAGTTTTGGGGGAGGCATGCTTTGAACTTTTGACTCCCATTGGCAATGCTGGCTGGGGGATTCTGGGAGTCACCACTGGGAAAAAAAAGAGTAGGTTTTCCCAATCACTTAAAAACCTTCAACCTGTTTCAATCTCAAACCTGTTCTACATGAATCAAACAATTGCATGGGACATTTTTTTAAGATCTGGAGAAATGTTTAATGATTTTGATGATGGTGGTGGACATTTTACTCATTTCCAGTCCTAGTTGTGGTAAGAAGCTCTGTGTTCAGAGGGCTTGGGGGTCTCATACTTGGTGCTTGACCAACAAGAACCCATATGCATTACTATTTGCCCCAAGGAATGGTCAAACTGTGACCCAGGGGCTGCATGTGGCCTTCAAGACTAATTTTGCAGCCCTGAACCACCCGAGATCTTCCAGAATGCCTTCCTTCTCAAGCAGCGGTTTGCAAACTTTGGTCCTCCGGGTGTTTTGGACTTCATCTCCCAGGATTCTTGACTGTTGGCCAAGCTGGCTGGGGGTTTCTGGGAGCTGAAGTCCAAAACACCTGGAGACCAATGTTGGGGAACCACTGTTTTAGAAGAAGGTATGGATGATTTCTTATGGAACCTTATGGGAGCAGGCGTTTGAAATAGTTTTCAGGGTTGTTGTGTGTTGTTTAACTACAGATTTTCCAAAACCAGTACAACAATTTTGGCAAATAGGTGGCCCTGAGACCT
Organism: Sceloporus undulatus; assembly: GCF_019175285.1. Taxonomy (NCBI): domain Eukaryota; kingdom Metazoa; phylum Chordata; class Lepidosauria; order Squamata; family Phrynosomatidae; genus Sceloporus; species Sceloporus undulatus. The sequence continues at coordinate 24,174,844 of NC_056529.1, forward strand.
GTCCATATATGCCAGTGGGGCTAGTCAATGGACGTTTGAGATGATGAGAAGGTAGCCTTCCATCTCCACCTCAGAAACGATCCTATTGGCTCCTTGGCTCACCTGACCTCTGTTGCGCAGCAGCGCCACCAATGCCTGTGGCCAGAAAAGGGTACTGCAAGTCCCATTTCAACCAGAGATGGGCGGCGGAAGGGATTTGCTCCAGATTCTGTAAAGCTGTTGGTTTCTTGTCTAGTGCTTCAGACTGAATATGTAGCTCTAGAGAACGTACTGGAGTCTGAAGGTGGTTCATTTCTGTTGTGTGTTTGCAGGGTTTTTTGTTTTTTGGTAACATTTATTTACAAATTTACATTATTTATGCATGTATTTATTTTCCATGTCACCCTTCAGCAGAGCTCCTGGGGCAATTTGCAAAAACAAGATGGAATGCATACATAAAATATAAGAAATGGGAACATGTTAGAAGGAAGCACAAACCCAAGGACATTAACCCTTCCGCACCGGGAGGAAACAAACCAGCATTGAGTGTTTCGGGGGGTGTTTTTCTGACCCATAATAAAAATCCCAAGGAATTGCAGAGGATAAAAATGACCAGAGCATGAATAACAGCAGCAGGCTATCTGTGCTGAGTAAGGAGAAGAAGGTTTTTCCCCACCAACATGGAAGGTGCTAACGTTTAGAGGTTTCCAAATCCTCCATTGCTGCCTGAAGACTGAAGCTCTGTGTGTATACACCTTCAAGATGCCTGTTGACTTATGGCAACCCCATGGATTTTTCTTAGGCAAGGAATCTTCATAGCTGGTCTTTCCTTGGAAATATAGCCTTCAGCACCTGGTATTCATTGACTGTCTCCCATCCCAGTATTAACCAGGGCTGACTCTGCTTAGCTTCCAGGATCAGACACAATCTGGTGCCTTTTGGGGTATTTGGGCAGCTGTTGGATATTGTGTGCCTTCAAGTTGTCGGTTGATTTATGGTGACTCCATGAATTTCATAGGGTTTTCATAGGCAAGGAATCCTCAGAAGTGGTTTTTCCAGGTCCTTTCTCTGAAACAGAACCTACAGCACCAGGGATTCATTGGTGGTCTCTCATTCAAGTACTAACCAGGGCTGACCCTGCTTAGTTTCCAAGATCAGATGGGATCTGGTGCCTTTAGGTTTCAGTCCACAAGTGCATATATGCCTTCAAGTGGCCTGTTGTCTTATGGTGACCCCATGAATTTCATAGGGCTTTGTTCATTCCTCTGCAATATAACCTGCAGCACCTGGGATTCCCTGGCAGTCCCCCATCCAAGCCCTAACCAGGGCTGACCCTGCTTAGCTTCCAGGATCACTCAGGATCTGGTGCCTTTAAGGCATTTAGGCCCCAGCATGCATCAAATGCTCACATCATGCTCTCAGCATCTTTGGAGATGTCGGTTTCTGGCCTGGGCTATTTCCCCACGGATTGCATCCTCGGCAATCTATTTGAGAACACATCTCTCATATTATGAAACATTGTTAGGGGAGCCCGGAGTTTCCTTGTAGGATTACTTTTAATGGCCAATTACTCTGGCTGCTGGGGATTTGCGGTTGTTACGGACGAGGCGCATAAGCCGTGCAACGGAGGAAGGAAAAGAGCATCCTCTGTGCTTATGAAACAAAATGTGGCTAAGGAACTGTTTGATGCGTCAAATTGGGTCTGTAATATGGCCGCGCCAGATAATTCAGAGTCATTTAGTGGTATCCGACCTCAGAGGCTGGGATTTGCACCTATTTGCACTCAATGGCTGGAGGAGGAAAAGTCGGTGGAGGGTAGGGCTCAGGCCCACGTTATCTGGAGGACCATGTTTGGAGGACGTTATTTGAAGGACCTTGAAAGACCACGTTATTTGAAGGACCTATGAATCTCCCCATGTTTTGAGATCTGATGGGGAAGACCTTGTATCTGGTGTGAACACAGGAGAAAACAGGGCCTTCTTGGTGGCTGCTTCTAGGCTCTCTGGAACTCCTTTCCCAGAGAAGGTAGACCTAGAGACATTAGATTTTCCATGCAGAAAATGATGCCTCCTGTGCAGAAAATGCACAAAGCAACCAAGTGCAAATTTGCACAGAGGACAGAACTGCAAATATTCTCCTTAGTCTCATTAGCCCCGATTCTTCTCTTCAGCGTTTCTCAACACTCAGAAACATGTTTTTTGACCATTTCCCAAATATTTCTGAATGTGCTTTCCATCCCTAGCCCACGGTTTTTGTTCAGTAGCAGAGGTGGATGGGACACACAAAGCCTTGCTCCTTGGTCCACCTGCATCCTTTGTTAAAAGACAGTCAAAACTGCCAATGTGGAGGGATGACTGCAGTTGTTCCCATAGAGCTCTCTGTGGTTTTGAGACAGTCAGCTTTCTTTGCAGTTTGGGTTCCTAGTTAGGCTTCGTAGTCCCTAATCCACTCCTCTCCATCTTTGGAATGGTTTTGGCATGGATTTCCTCCTCGGTCACTCTCTGTCCCTCTTGAGATGAAGGAGTCCATGTTCTTCAATTGCGGAAGGGTTGCAATGTCAACTCTGACCATGCTTCCATTGGCTGCATCCGCACTGCAGAAATAATGCAATTTGACACCACTTTAACGGCCACAGCTCAATGCTGTGGAATTCTGGGATTTGTAGTTTGGTGAGACATTTAGCCGTCTGTGTCTCTGGTGCCACGGCCAACTACAAATCCCAGGATCCCACGGCAGTGAAAGCGGCATCAAACTGCATTATTTCTGCATTGCAGAGCAGACTTTGCGGCAATTGTGGCCCAACATTCCCAACAAAACCCCAGTAAATCTGAAAATGTTGTCAGACCGGACTCAATTAATAGTTTTTGACGTGGGTCAAGCAAAGCAATCATTTTGAAAGGAGAGAAGAGTCATCGATCTGTTCTTGGAAGGGATGGAGGCTTTGCTAGGAAATGCCTCTTTTCCTTTTTTGCTACCTAAGACCAAATTGATTCCTTTTTTTGTTCCAATGGTGCGATGTGCTCTTTCAATTTGGATGCTGACCATGGAGGCAAATATTTCCACCACCACCCCCCGACACTTGCATTGTCTGTAAGGGATCTTCTGCCAGTCTCTTCTCTCAGTACTTTTCTTCCAACATTTCTCTCCATCCTCTCCATTGAAACTACGGTATTTCTTCTGCTGAGGCTGCTGTTCCTCCCTGGAGGGATGGCTGGAGGATGTCATTCTTGGCTCATTTTCCCCCCAAGAAAGAAGCAGTGCCTAATTTCAGCCATTTTCTTCCTGCTGTGAGAAAGTTAATTTGAAAATTGCAGACTTTTGAAACTACTATTTGTAGTTAGGGACTGCATCTGTGCAAAATTTGCACTGAAAACAATACTTTCTATGCGGGTAACAGCATTTTCTGTGCCAAACATAACCTTTCTGGTGCAGATATATTATGTTCTGTGCAGAAAATACGGTTTCCTGTGCAGAAGAAATGCTTTAACTGAGGACTTTTCCATGCATGTTTTTTTTTTTCCTGGTGCAGAAAAACAACATTTTTGGTGCAGAAAGTAATATTTCTGCACCGGAAATGGCACAAGCGCATGGAGATTCTCACTGTAAGGATCCTTGTCAGTCCAGGATTATTCTCAAGAAACACGTTCTTTCCAATCAGCATTTGACCATTTCGGAATATTCTTTCCTTTGATAGGGATGCATCTTTGCCTGCTGTGGTCCAAGACACGATGCAGAAATAATCCAGCCCCTGGCCCAGTGCTAGGGAATCCTGGGAATTGTAGTTTAGTGTGGCACCAAAGCTCTCTGACAGAGAAGACTCACAAAACTACAATTCCCAGGATTCCCTAACATTTAGCAAGGGCTGTTAAAGCAGTCTAAAAATGGATTATTTCTGCAGTGTGTTTTGGACCTGAGTCTTCTGTGACCATTCTCTGTCATGGAGTCATGGCAGCTGAAGCAGTGCCAAACTGCATTAATTCTGCAGTGTGGAAGCAGCCTAAGAAACAGCAGAGCTGAATTCGAGGGAGACCTCTGTCCCTTCATTCAAACCACCAGAGTTTAGCTCCTTTCTCCCTCTGGTCCAAGGCGACCCTTTCCTTCTCCCTTTGTGTTCCTGTTCATGCCAGAGATAGCTTTGATATAGGCCGCATTTTGTTAATAACTTTTAATCCTTTGCACCTTAAATCATTTGGTTTAACTGGGACCCAGATCTTAACTGGAGCAATACTCATTTCATGCTTGGCTAGCGTCAGATAGGTTGCACTGCCAGGCTTCGTTTGCCAATGCCAAACCTGGTGTGTTTGTGTTTGTGTGTGTGTGTGTGTGTGTGTATCTCTTTGTGTTTTGGAAAAAGCATTAATGCTTTCCTGGAAACCACTCAAGGAGATCTGGAGATCTGGTTTTGTTTTAAAGGTGAAGCCAAGGCAAGGTGTTGTGATGGAGAAGGTATAAGGCTCTTCATTTGGAAGATGGGAATAGAGGTGCGCCCATGAATCTCCTATTGCCACACTGCTTCACTTTATAGAATCATAGAGCTGGAAGAGACCCCAAGAAGGGCCACCCGGTCCAGCCCCATTCTGCCATGCAGGAATACAATGTCAAAGCACCCCTGACAGATGGCCATCCAGCCTCTGTTTAAAAACCTCCAAAGAAGGAGACTCCACCATTTTCCAAGGCGGCATCTTCCACCATCAAACAGCTCTTATCATCAGGAAGTTCTTCCTAATGTTGGGCTGGAATCTCTTTTCCTGTAGCTTGCATCCATTGCTCCATTGTGTCTTACTCTCTGGAGCAGCAGAAAATAAGCTCCTTCCATTCCTTCCAAGATTTAAGCATAGCTATCATGTCCCCCATTAGGCTTCTCTCCTTCAGGCCAAAGAAAACCAACTTCCTAAGTCTCTCCTCATAGGGCTTGTTGGTTTCCAGACAGTCCACCATTTTTGGTCACTCTCCTCTGGACAACTCTGGCTTGTCCTATTCTCTGGAGCAGCAGAAAACAAGCTTGCTCCGTCCTCAACATGGCACCCCTTCAAATACTTAAAACAGGGCTATCATATCACCTCTTAACCATCTCTTCTCCAGACTAAACATACCCAGCTCTGGACAGGCTCCATTTTGAATTGTGGTGACCATAACTGTGGTGACTCAGTATTCCAGGTGTAGCCTGACCAAAGCAGAATAGAGCGGCACGATGACTTTCCTTGATCTAGAACTTGCCTTTCGTTGCACCAGGGATGGGGAGATGGATCTATCCCTCCTGCTGAATTCTCTTCATGTTCTCCAGGAATATCAAAGCTGGGAGCTGGGGTCCACAACACCAGGAGGACCAAAGTTTGGGAAACGTTGTATTAGGGTAACGTTCCCCAAAAATTGATCCTGGAGGGCAAAGGAGGATGAGATTTGTACTCTGACTCTGATTTGGACGGTTGGGTTTCACACTGCAGGTGCATTGTGGTTGTGCATTGTACTTTCACATTTGGGAATCACTGCTGTAGACGTCGTTGGGCTGCAAGAAGCAGCATTCCTCACCATCCGTCCTTGAATCATTTGAGTCAACAAAGAGATAAATCCCATTGATTAATCCCTATCCCTTCAAGCCCAAGATACCTGGAGGTCTAAAATTTGGGAATTCCCACCTTGCAACAGGAGCAAAATGCATGGCCCCAGCCTTGCTTCAACATGGCTTCTTGAGATTCAGTGGCCAGACAAGTGTTTTTTCCCCTTTGCCTGAAAAGAAGAATACGAGGCTCGTTCTTCCACTGGCTATTTTTGGGCCGACTCAGATCCGGCCGCAAGGGGGCCCTCTTGCTTTGTTGAATTCCTGCCGAGAAGGAACACCTTTTCAATCTAATTACATTAAGGATTTATCTGCGGGGGCAGAGTTTTTAAGGGCTTGGAGATGCCAATTGGGCGTCCCTCCACCCCCGGGAGGTAAAATCGAGTCATGCTGGTGTCAAATATTAATGCCTTCTTCCAGTGATGAATGAAAGAGTCAGAGATTCCTTTGCAAACCCACCACTCAAATGCACGAAATCTGCCCTTTTTTCAACCAAATCCATCTGTCTCCCAGTCTGTTGCTTTCAATGGTTGCTTCATGGTTGGATATTGTTCTTGTCTTTCTTCCTTACTGTTGGAATTTCATTTATCAAACTGAAAAGCCTAAACCTTTTCAAACCCCCCAAAACATCTGGAGGACCAAAGTTTGGGACCCGCTGCTCCAGAGCCTTGATGGGGATGGAAAGAAGATTTGAAAATATCTGAAATATGCGAAAAACAACAACATGCTTTTCAAGGCGTATGGCTGGCATAAAAAGTAACTTCTTTATCAGAGGCTTTGCAAATGGAGGAATGCATGCAATGGTCAGGATTTTGTTGGTGGCCTGCCTTGGTGCAAGTTCCCTGGTGCAAATGGGATTACTTTTCCCCCCTAATGGTTGTGAAAATGATTGCATCAGTTGCATCTGATTGTCAGCATCACAACAAAGTAATAACCAGGGACTCAAAGAAGACAGGGGCAAGTCACACTCTCTCAGTGTAAAAAGATTGTGTTTTAAATTGGTTTTGGTTTTTGAGTCGCTTTGCCACCAACTTTCTAATTAAAATGCCTTAACTGGGTGGTATTTTTTGATTTGTGTCCTTACCTTTCCCCAGGGAAACGTCTTTTATGAACGATTGCAGAGAACGGTTCATCTCTCCTCTCTTGACAGTTTTTCTTTTTCCTTCCTGGAAACTCATTTGTAAATATTGCTCCTTTACTGTCTTGGAAGATTCATCTTGCTTCATTTCAGAAAGAGTGGTTAAGGGTTTTTCTTTACAAAACATCTCAGTGCAGATTAGGCGACGGAAAAGTAAAGACCTCCATGTTTAATTAAGTTTGCCGTTGTGGAAATGGATTAACTTTTTGCTGCTGTACCTTTTTTAAACTTCTGTGGCCTATTTCTTGGTCTGTGGCTGCAATAAGCAACATTACACAGAATCATAGACTCTTGATCATTCTGGAAAGGCGGGATATAAATAAAATCTATTGTTGTTGTTGTTGTTGTTGTTGTTGTTATTATTATTATTATTATTATCATCAGAGAGGTGGAGGGACCCCCAAGGAGCACCTAATCCAATCCCTTGTCATGCAGGAATATACAACCACAGCCCTCCTGAAAGATGCCCATCCAGGCTTTGTTTATAGACCTCCAAAGACGGAGAGTCCTCCGTTGTTACACAGCTCTTATAGTAAAGAAATTCTTCCTAATGTTGAGAGTGAATCTCTTTTCTTGCCGTTTGATTCCACTGGTTTGTGTCCTTGTCTCTGGAGCAGCAGAAAACAAGCTCCCTCCATCTTCTCCATGACATCCCTCCAGATGTTTGTAAATGGTCCTCATTATGTTACCTCTCCATCTTCTCTTCTCCAAGCTGAACATCCCAGCTCCATAAGTTGTTCCTCCTAAGTCTTATTTCTTGCAGACCTTTGGTCATCTTCTCTGGGCCCTTTCCACAATGTCCAACCTCCTCCTTCTTGGTGCACACAATTCCAGGATAAAGTTTGACCAAAGCAGAAGAGGTTACCTTTGGTCTGGACACCATGTTTCTGTTGATGCAACTGGGTTGTCCCTTTAGATTTTAGCACATTAAATGCATATTTCTCACCCGCATCAAACATTGGCTCACTCTCCCCAACCCAAAACCCAACCCAACCCTCAGATTGAGTTTAGCTTCGTTACCAATTTGTGATCCTCTTGTTCATCTTTCTATGGACACCTTCCAGCTTATCAATATTGTTCTTGAGTTGTGGTAGCGACTGATGCAAAACCCTTCTGCTCCCCAGTTTTTGTCTTGTTTCCCCCAACAACGAAAACAGTCTTTCGACATTCCCAGAGGGTCTTTGAAATGGGCTTTTGCAACAAGGGGAACTGCATTAAAAATCCAAGGCTACCTATATCATGTTCCTTCTTCTCTTTTCTTTTTTGCAAGCATTTAGGAAGCGTGATTAATGATATCTCAAGGAACGACGGAATGAGAGATGGCCTGAAAAGATATTAAAGGAATCTAAAATTAACCTCCTCTCCATCACTGATACAGGGATGCAAAGAGCTCTGGAACTGATCTCATAAGCCCAAAGGGCTGTTTGAATGCTCTTGCCTTCCCACTGCAACACAAGTTGCTCAGAACACATCTTTGGAAAGTTGTGTGTGTGTGTCTTTTGCAAACAACTGATAGACGGATGGATAGACAGTAGTGGCCATAGCATTGGGCAGTGAATCTGCTCTGGGTTTTAATTCAGAGGCCAAAGAAGCTGCCCATGATGCTGATGATGACAGAATCCTAGAGTTCGAAGGGACCCCAAGAGTCATCCAATTCATCCCCCTTCTGCAATGCAGGAATACACAACCAAAGCCCTCCCTGGGACAGATGGCCATCCAACCTTTCCTTACAAAGCTCCAAAGGCAAATCCACCACACTCCCAAGGAGCATCTTCCATTGTTTATAAGGATGTTCTTCCTAATGTCGAGGTGGAATCTCTTTTCCTGGAGTTTGCATCTATTGCTTTGTGTTTTAGTCTCTGGAGCAGCAGAAAACAAGCTTGGTCCACCTCAGTATGACTTATCATGTCTTGACCTCCTCCAGCATGATTCTATGGTCAACCTCTGGCAGATGTTGGCCATAGAGGTTGCACTGGAGGACCTGCAGATTCCTAGAGAGGTGTTCTTTCAGGTTAAAAAAATGGGCCCGCTGTAGTTTCAAATGGGGAAGAATTTGGACTCTTTCCCTCTCTTTTTTGGCGAAATTCTTTTGACATGTGGTTTGAGTCTGGACTACAACTTTGAAGACCAAGGTTCGAATCTCAGTTTGGCCATGGAAACCCACTGGATGACCCTGGGCAAGTCATATACTCTCAGCCTCAGAGGATGAAAAAGGCAAAGTCCAATGATAGGTTTCGCTTGAGGGTTGCCATAAGTTGGGAAATGACTTGAAGGCACACAACAACAACAACAACAACAACAACAACTAACACTTTTCACATTCAGTGGCTTGGCAAGTTTTGCACCCTTAAAGGACGAGAGAGATGGATGTTTGCTGTGACTTGATCTCCTTTTATTGTCTCAATGATTAGGCCGAGAGGGGGAATAAATTGCAATATTCCCAAAATTGAGCCCGCCTCACACAATAGTTTTGGCTGCCTCTTCAAAGGATGCCTTTCACGTCCCCAAAGCTCACAGGGCTTTGGCCAGGAATGGCATGCATTTGTACAGAAATTAAGCGTTGCCGATCTTAATAGCTGCCTATTTCCCCAGTGCGGACGTGGCGGATTTGATTTCAGCCAGAAAAAGGATTTTGCATTTCCCCCTGCCCTTCTTCTTCTCTCTCTTTCCCTCCATATCAAACGGAGGATTTATGGCCTGTGTGTTTCATTGGAGTTAATGCAATGACGGAATTAGCTTGTTCATTAAGCGTTGGGCAGCTCATTAATTTCCCTTTGAACATTTCCCTTTCTTTCTAGGTTTATGATGAATGTGACCTGGAAAGGGAGAGATTTATCGTTCACCGAAGACGGGTACCAAGCCCATCCCAGGCTGGTGGTCATTGTGCTCAACCAAACCCGGATGTGGGAGAAGGTAAGAGACGGGAATGCACATGGGAATAGGTCCGCTCTTGTCCAATGCTGGAGAGGGGACACTCTCTCAGCCACCCATGAAAAAAGTTTTGGATTTTAGAATATTTTTGGATTTGGGAACTCTGCATAAGGGAGACTCAAACTGTAATTAGAAACAAATACGTTTAAAATGTAAAACTTCAAATTACAGGGTAAAAACCACACCATACAGAACAAGTTGCAAGCCCCGAATGGCCTTCTCACGCTGGGGACTTTTCAAGGGCTTTCTCACAGTGGGAAGAAAAGGGCTTAAGTTACTCTTTGCTTCCTCTGAGAAGAAAGTTAGAGAAGCACTGCATCCGTTGTGTGGATATAGGAGACTGCAGTCCTTCGGATAACCCTGACCTGAGCGGCCTGTCTTTTTTCTTCCTTGACATAATCCAAATGGACGGGTGATTGTAGCTCTGTTGGGGAGGCATCCGTATCTCCAAGGGAAACACACTTACTTTGCTTGTGGATGCCTCCATCCCTTTCAAACCTTTAGCAACGCTTAATGAGATGATGAATCATATAATTACAGAGCCTTAGAGGTGGAAGGGACCCCAAGGGCCATCCAGTCCAACCCCATTCTGCCATGCAAGAATGTGAACGGCTCAGGTTTTAACTCGATTTAGCTCCCAGTTACTTCCCTTGGGATGAGGTATCTTGGAGCTGGGACCCAAGACTAAACTTGACATTCATTTATGTTTCCTATATACTTTATACACATAGCCAGAAGGTGACTTTATGCAATCTTTTGAAAATAATTTTGTGCATGAAGCAAAACTTTGTGTGCGTCAAACCATCGGAAAGCAGAGGGGTCGCCCATGTGGACAGTTTTGCATTTTGGTTTGTTTTGCGATTCTGGATCAGGGAGACTCAAGCTGCATGGCCAGATAAGAACAAGAATAATAGAAGGATCATAATATCAATAATAATAATAATAATAATAATAATAATAATAATAATAATAAATAATAGCATTGACCTGTTACTCTATACATCATGCAGGGCAGCTGTGCCATCTGTAAAGAAAAAAGGCCGGCATCCTTATTAATCGGAGGCTCCATCGGCTGAGTCACGCTGTCGCCAAACACTTTTATGGCGGAGCTCAAGGGCCATTTTAACTTGGAGAGGATGGCAAGATTGTTTTCCCCCTTCCCTATATAGGCAGCAATTAAATTCAAGGGACATTAATTCACTTTAATCGTGGTTCTTGGTGCATGAGAGCGATTATATTTAAGGATCTTGCAAAGGCACAAGAAATCAAAATAGCCAAGGGCAGGACTTTGTTTAAGAGGCCCATTGACAAATGAGTCATGCGTAAGGAGTAAAAGAACAATGCTAGTATTACTATTACTATTACTGATATTATCATGATCCTTATATTATGATTGTTCTTATTTTGGCATCCCGGGTTGAGACTCCCTTATCCAGAATTGCAAAATGTTCCGAAATGCAAAATTGTCCACCTGGGTGACACCTTTGTTTGTTCTGATGGTTGGAAAGTTTTGTTTCGTGCACAACATTATTAAAAGCGTTGCCTAGAATTACCTTTGGGATATGTGTATTAGGTGTATAGGAAACAGAAATGGATTTCGTGTTCAGTCTTGGGTCCCATCTCCAAGGTAAACTCAGTATGCGTATGTAAATCAATCTGAAATCCAAAACACCTCTGGTCCCATTTTGGAGACTCAACCTGTAATATAATGGCAATAGTAATGTGAACAACGTGGTTTTGGTGTTGGATTAGGACTTTGGAGACCAGGGTTTGAGTCCTAGCTCGGCCATGGAACCCCACTGGGTGATCCTTGGGCAAGTCACACTCTCTCATCCTCAGAGGATGGCAATGGCACGCCTCCTCTGCAGAAACGTGGCCAAGAAACTCCCCTATAATAGAGTTGCCTTTAAGTTGGAAATGACTTGAAGGCGCATCACCAACAAAAACTGTTGTCTTTGCATATTAACCTGGTTAACAATGTGGCACTGTTCTCCCCGAAATGCCTCCCCTGCTTGTAATTGTTCCTTCCACTTTTAAATAACTCTTCTTTTTAATAAAGGGAAAATAAAATGAAACCCTGCTGTAAAATAGTCCATCATCTTTTCCCGGCCAAGACTTTTTTTAAAAAGAGGCTTCTATGGAGACGGACGCCTCCGCTCCCGAAGTGGAAGGACCTATGAATAACTTTTAGTGCGCAATAAAGGAGGATATTCATTCCCGGGGACTGATTAGCAGCCTTGCATTGTGTTCCCTTCCCCAGTGAGCTTGATGGCTTTTATCGCTTTTCTCCATCAAGACGGACTGTCAACGAGAACCGGCCTTAATCGTGACTTGTTCTTTCTTTCCTTTCCTTCTAGCATCAACCCTGATGGCCCTTCAGTTGGTCTCTCAAAGCAGGGGATCAGCTCAGGCTGCATCTGCACTGCAAAAATAATGCACTTTGGCATCACTTTGGCTGCATCTCCACTGCAGAAATAATGAAGCTTGACATTGTCTGAACTCAGAGCCTGGGAAGGTTTTTCTGTTGCGGCACCCAGAATCCCATTGGTCCTACTGTTTAGGGGATTCTGGGTGCTGCAGTCCTTGAAACTAACTTTCCCCATCTCTGGTAACCCAGGGTAGGGTCTCTCTTTTGAAGAACCACAGACCTTGAGCTGAAGGCATCTCACCTATCTTCTCTTCTTGGTGTTTCAGGCGGGGAAATGGGAGAACAAGACCCTGAGCCATAAGTATTCCGTCTGGCCCAGGTTCAATTCGTTCAACGACAGCGACCCCGACAACAACCACTTGAGCATCGTCACCTTGGAGGAAGCCCCCTTCGTCATTGTGGAGGACATGGACATCTTGACAGAGACCTGCGTGAAGAACACTGTACCGTGCCGCAAATTTATCGTCATTAAGTAGGTCCATGTTTCGTTTTCCATCCAACCTGCCTCCACAATTGAAGCCCAAATTCCCACCAAGTTGTGTTGAAAAGCAAAGAAAGGAGTTGGATATGGGTAGCCTGGAGTAGATTAGAAGTGATGTGATGCAGCCGTCTTTAGATATGATAGAATCATAGAGTTGGAAGAGACCCCAAGGGCCATCTAGCTCAATCCCTGCCATGCAGGGATCCACAATTACAGTACTCCTGAAGGATGCCCATCCAACCTCTGTTTAAAGACCTCCTAAAATGGAGAGTCCACCATCTTCTAAGGCAGTCCACTCCACTGTCAATCATCTCTTAAAGTCAATACATTCTTCCTAACCTTTATAGAATTTTTTTTCTTGCAATTTGAATCTGTGGCCTATATAATTCTTTCCATCCCCATTTCCCCCACATGATGCCCCTGGGAGACACAATGGCCACAATCCTCTATGGTTGCCGTGCACCTGACCTTAAGTATTCAGAGGCAGATTGTCTCTGGTCATGGAGGTTCAACCATTTAGCTCCATGTCTAAAGACCTCTGATCCTCACGCATGCATATCTTTTCCAAACCCCAGTGGTCTCACCATGGGTTCCCTTTGTTTGTGTCCTCAGCAACATCACCAAGGAAGGGAAGAACGTGAAAAAATGTTGCAAGGGTTTCTGCATCGACATCCTGAAGAAGCTCTCCAAGGCCATCAAGTTCACCTACGATCTTTACCTGGTGACCAACGGGAAGCATGGGAAGAAGATCAACAATGAATGGAACGGAATGATTGGGGAAGTAAGTTCTGTTAGGTAAAAGAGCTCTAAGTCCAAACTTGGCCCCACGCTCCATTTGAATTCCCCCAGCGCTTGACGGACTTCCGTAAGACTTCTGACCCTTCTCTGGTTTTGTCTCTCCCCCCCCCCCCACTCCCTGTATTTGGGTTTTCTTTCTTTATTTCACCCTCAGGTGGTCAAAAAGCAAGCCGTCATGGCCGTGGGCTCCCTCACCATCAACGGCGAACGCTCGGAGGTGGTGGATTTCTCGGTGCCCTTTGTGGAAACGGGGATCAGCGTCATGGTCTCGCGGAGCAACGGCACTGTTTCGCCATCTGCTTTTTTAGGTAACCGTCCCTTCCTTCTTCCACCCTCCGCTGCACCATTGGTCCTCCTCCTTGGTTATCTTTTCTTCCTTGGAAATGCTGAGAAAAAGGTGAAAAGGCATTGCAAATTAATCCTTCCCAGTTGTGCAACAAGGCACCTACCCACATGCCAGTCATTCCTCCTTCACTTCCCATTGGTCAGACTGATGCCCCAATGCATCAGTCTGAGAATGACAACCATGGTTGTTACCAGCAAAACAATGACTTTGGGTGTATCTGCACTGTAGGAATAATGCAGTTTGGTACCACTTTGAATTGCCATGGCTCCATCCTAAACAATCCTGGGATTTGCAGTCTTGCAAGGCACCAACACTCTTTGGCAGAGACGTCTAAAAGACCTTGCATAACTCCAGATCCCAGGATCCCATAGGATGGAGCTACAGCACTTAAAATGGTGTCAAACAGCTTTATCTCTACAGTGTAGATGCGACCTAAGTCCCAAAAAACTACTGCAGAAAAGGCAATGAGTTGGCAAAGTAACTGATTTTAAAATGTGAGCTGCTTCTCCTGTCTCTATAGACTGATTTGACATTATTATCATTTCTTCCATAGACTGTGACAGATTTCACTGTGGTTTTTCCCCCATTTAAAAACATTGCACAGTGTAACTAGCCATTTCATGACACACTTCTGTCAAGTTTTTTTTTTTAATTGCACTTTTAAAAGTTGGACAGGAAGCTTTATCTGTGCTGATGTCAAGGACCAATATTCAGGAGGGGAACTGGTAGAAACCAGCTAGGCTCCTTTCCTCTGGGAGATCTGCAGTGTTCCCAAACCATTCTTTGAATTCTGGGCTGTTGCAGGAGACAGCATGGAAATGCACTGCGAAGCCCTCCAAAGTCGAGGATCTAAGAGCCGAGGGATGAAACTGGATGTTAAAAGAAGTCTGTATTTCCTCTGACTGACCCATTTTCCTACCTACAAAAGGATTTCTACAGCGATCTGTGTCTCAGTAGTTGGACTGAGAAATGAATCCTGCATTTGCTTTCCAGTGAGCAACTGCAAAACACAGTGTGCTTAATGCAACCACAACCACAACCATACTTTTGTGTCTCCAGAGAGAGCCAAAATAGGTAACAGTAAAATGGAGACCTCCACAATAGACAACGGTGATGATAATAAAAAAATAGATGAGATCATCTTTTGTGTCTCCAGAAAGAGGGAGGCCAAGTTGTTGTTGTTGTGTGCCTTCAAGTCATTTCCAACTTATGGTGACCCTAAAGCAGTGAACCTGTCATGGGGTTTTCTTGGTAATGTTTGTTCAGAGGGAGTCTACCATTGCCATCCTCTGAGCTGAGAGAGTGTGACTTGCACAAGATCACCCAATGGATTTCCATGGCTGAGCCATTCAAACCCTGGTCTCCAGAGTCTTAGTCCAGTGCTCAAACCACTATGTCATGCTGGCTCTCCCTGGAGCCAAAGTAGGTGACAATAAAATGGAGACCCCTGAAACAGACAAAGTGATGACAATCAAATAACAGATAAGATATTTTTGCAGTGCCCTACAGATCTCTTTTACTTGATGCCTAAAGGCAGAGAGTGAAGAGCCACCTTCATCCACCTTTAATTCACCCAGGTGCTACTCTTGAGAAGGCCCTGTCCTGCATGCGATCCAACTAGAGCTTGGAAAAGGCTACCTTTGGGACTACAACTCCCAGAATCACAAGCCAAACAATAGACAGGATGGCTGGAGGGTTGTGGAGAGCCGTACTCCAAAAACACCTCCAACTTTACCACTCTCTGCCTTTTTCTTTCTGGTGAGGTCCCATTTATGGATGAGGTAGCCGTTGGGAAGCATGCACCGTCATGCTTGACATCCTCATTTTCGTGACCCTCATCTCGGCTTTCTCTTTTGCAACAATCCTGGTGCAACTAGATAATCACTTCTTTTTACAACTGCCTTCCCCCTTCTTCTTCGTCTTCATCTTCTTCCTTCTCTCGCTTCCTCTCCTCCATTGATTCTGGAAACTAGGTCACACTAGCAAAGAGCGCTAGATGTTCCTTCATCGCCAGGCTTTTGGCAGCCAAAGAGAGCTCTGGAAAAACAGAAGTAGATTTTCTTTGCTCTGTGTTGTTTGCCGTCTCCAAGTAAAAGACAGGTAGAGAAAGGAAAGGTCATGTGGCCAACGCTGACCTTTGAAAGGTTTCGGAGGCGGCAGAAGGTTTTCATCCTGGTGCAAATTCTGAAAAGGGGAAGAATGGCTGCCTTAGTCAGATGGGAAAAGAGAGGTTTAGGGTTTTTAGCAACATCCTTTATGGTAGATTCATGTAGGTTCAGGACTGTGGGGAGCTTCTTCAGGGTCTCCTCCATGTTGGTTCAGGATCATGGAAGGTTACTTGGGGATTTCTTCCCTATAGGATCAGGACCATGGAGAGTGCCTATGAGGTCTTCTAGATATAGGTTCAGTGCTATGGAGAGCTTTTATGAGATCCTTTCCATGTGGAAAGAGCTCCATAGGGATGGCTTCCATGTAGGTTCCGGACCGTAGAGGGCCACAGGGTGGATTCTCCACATCGTCTGTTGTCCTCAACTGTTTGATGCATTTATGAAAAACAAATTAGAACAGAATCCCAATCCCTCTTCTTAATGTAAGCTGCATGTTGTGTTATATTCTCTCCACTGATATCCTATCCTGCATAGATCTAAAAGCTCTGTATATGATCAGTCATACGTTGGTTGTGCTGTGTGCGGCTCTTGCGTTGAAAGGCAACATTGCTCAACTTGGAAGGCACTCTGAAGTGCAACTGGGCACACACCTCAATGCACAACCAAATATGCACCAATATTGATGCGCACACTGATGCTGTTTAACAACTCTCTGCACAAACTACTGCAGCCTTGAAATGGAGGCGGACATTCTGCATTGGACAAAAATGCCCCATCGCCTCCGTAGGTCACACTAGCCATAGAGGAAATTCACATACATCCAAGACCCCAACAGGGCTTTTGGCTGTCGTCTTATTACCGTTTAACCTTGATGGTATCTAAGACTTTGCTTCTGGACCTTGCCTGCCCCCAAATGAAATCCAGAAGAGAAGCTTGCTGTGGATGTGTCCTAATTGTGTGGCCCTGGATCCCCAGGAGAGAAACACCGTTCAAGGCGAGATCACAGGGCCTCGCTCGCTTTCCCTCTCGCTTGGCTTCAATCCTGTTAAGCCAACCCATTTGCACTCCATCTCTTACACACACACACACACACACACACACAGATCTATTTTCATTCACTCTCTCAAATACATCCAAATGCACACATCACAACATAAACACACACAGATCTGTTTTCATTCACCCTCTTTTGCTCAATCTCTTATACACACCAACACACACAGAGACCTATTTTCAGTCACTCTCTCTTGCTCAGTCTCTTACACATACACACACGGACTCACACAACTTCCTAAGGCACACAGACACACACACACAAAGAGAGAGAGAGAGGCCTGTTTTCATTCAGTCTCTCTTGCTCACTCTCTTACACACCCCCAGAACAGATCCCTTTCTCTCATGTACACAGATCTGTTTCCGTTCTCTCTCCATCTCTCTTACACACATACCAATACACACACACTCAGATCTATTCATGCTCTTTCTCATTCACACACACACACACACACACACACACACACACACGACAACCCTATGGTAAACCTTTCATGGAGTTTTCTTGGCCAGATTCTCTTGCTCACTCTCTCACACACAATGCACACATCACTTTTCCTCCTCTTTCTCTCTCAATTTGTCTCTCTTACACAAAGGTACACACACTGGTCTCTGCTTATTCTCTCTCTCTCGCACACACAGCCTTTCCTTCTCCTGTCTCTCTCTCATACACACATGCCTCCTGGCGGCTGGTGGGCCCGAGTTTGAGGTCACAGCAGCACAGCCTTCTTTCCTCCTTCGCTGGCCACGCTTTTTGCTCTGGGGTCTCTCCATTGTCAACCTGCATTGCAGTCCTCTGAGCAAGAGGCAAAGCAAGAAAGAGAGAGATATGTGTGTGTGTGTGTGTATGTGTGGAATAGGAAGGGGCATCTACTCCTGGTTGTGTTGTCAGATTACCTGCTGCTATTTTGGTTGTTCAAAAAGAGGGAGAAAAAAGAGAAAGAGAAAGGAGAGCTCAATACTGGCAAGCAGCATCCCAAGGAAGGAGATGGAAGGGGGACACACATTTTGTGGTGTTTTTTTCTGCAGCAAGCTGGTGTTCATCCTCTCTCTCTCTCTCTCTCTCTCTCTCTCTCTCTCTCTCTCTCTTCCCCTCCTTTCTCTCTTTCTCCCTCCTCTTTTCCGCAGAGCCGTTCAGCGCTTCTGTTTGGGTGATGATGTTTGTGATGCTGCTGATCGTCTCGGCCATCGCGGTCTTTGTCTTTGAATACTTCAGCCCTGTGGGCTATAACCGGAATCTGGCCCAAGGGAAAGGTATGCATTTTGGGGTGAAGACAGCTTGGAACAAAATGAAATGAAAGGAAATAGAAGAGGCTTTGTTCTCCTTCTGGCCTCTCCTTGCCTTCCCTTTGCTCTTGTTCCTTTCTTCATTGGAGGGAATTCACGGCAGAGGATGGCAAAAGAGATGAATGGATGCACAGCCTTCAATGACTCAACTGAAGTTCTCCTATTTAACTGTCCTCTTGGCTCCACAGTTCACTAGTTTGAACCGACTGGAGTTTTGGACCAGCAGATGCTATCCAGAAAAATCAAATCAAGTCTAGGAATTGGGAATTGGATAAATTTCAGGAAAAGAGATTCAACCAGACCTTCCTGACTGTGAGAGCTGTCCAAGAGTGGAATAAACTGTCTTGGTGGCTGGTGAACTCTCCTTCTTTGGAGGTCTTTAAAGAACGGATGGCCATCTTACATCTTACAAGAGTGCTTCAGCTGGGTATTCCTGCATTGCAAGAGGTTGGATTAGATGGCTCTTGGGGTCCCTTCCAACTCTAAGATTCTGTGATTAGGAAGAAAGTCCTGACAGTAAGACTCCTTTGGCTGTGCAAGAGATTGCCTCATAGGTTTTCCCTGACTGAGTGAGAATTTGAATCCAGTTCTTCCAGAGCCTTATCATTACACCATGCTGTCTTTTGGCAGCCTTCTCTTAGGGGTTTCTTGGCCAGATTTATCCAAAAGGGATTTGCCTTTGCCTTCCTGCAAGAATGAAGGACTTACCTATAGTCACCGAGCGTGTTTCTAGGGCTGAAGGGGACTTGAACCCTGGTCTCACAGAGTCCTAGTCCAGCACTCAAACCACTAAAACACACTGTGTCTAAGACACACACCCTTGAAGCTGGCACCAAGCATGCTAGGCCACAGTTTCCAATGGCAATCCCTTACTTTTGTTGCCACTGGAAGGTAGAGGCTAAAAAGTGTTTGGAGATAAAACACTTCTGCAGCCCTGTTGCTCAGTGGCTGGATGCTTGTATTTATTCAACTTCCCCTTCTACTCCTTGCCTGCTAGATCTGACAAAAATATAACAACTTGTCTGGGTTTGTATTCTTGCAAAAACATGAGATCGGTGCCTCTGTTTTCTCCTGCGAAGGGTCTGGAGATGCTGTTCTTCTCCTTTTGTTTGTAATTGCTGATCTACTGCCTTTATCTCAAGGGCTCAGAAAACATTGATAATCATTTATCACAGCTTCGCTTTTTCATTTCTGAGTGCCTTAGGATGTTTCTCCCCACTTCTCAGGGCAAAAGCCAGCGCAACTGCATTTATCTATCGCATGCTCTCTTTTGCAGGAACATGCCGAGTCCACAAAGGGCAGAGTCTTTTTTCTCTCCAAACTCATCGGTTTGGGAGATGAGCTCAGCACTGAAGGCAGGAGAGGAAGATTTGGACTGAGAGTCTAAATGAATTTGTTTGTTACTTTGGGGGTTAATGGATGGTGCTCAGGTTATTTTTACAGAAGCATAGAGCTGGAAGAGACCCCTAGGGTCATCTATTCCAACCCCAATCTGCCATGTAGGAATGCATCACTCCTAAGAGATGGCCATCCAGACTCTGTTTAAGAACCTCCAGAGAAGAAGACATCACCGCATTGTCTCCCATGTTCTCATCAGATGTCCCTATAAGTGTGGTTTCTATAAGAGAAAGGCCTCTGCAGAAGATCTCAACACATGGGCAGGCTCATAGGAGAAAACAGGGTCCTGATCCATATACATATTGATATACATAACCTGCATTTTGAATTGTGCTTGGAAACAGACCAGCAGCTATTGCCCTGATGGAACTGCATGGTCATTTTCAAAGGACGGTTACGAAATGGTCTTCTTTCTGCCCACAGATCCCCATGGGCCATCTTTCACTATCGGGAAAGCCGTGTGGCTGCTGTGGGGTTTGGTCTTCAACAATTCCGTGCCGGTTCAAAACCCCAAAGGGACAACCAGCAAAATCATGGTCTCCGTCTGGGCTTTTTTTGCTGTCATCTTCCTGGCCAGCTACACAGCCAACCTGGCGGCCTTCATGATCCAAGAGGAATTTGTGGACCAAGTGACAGGACTGAGCGATAAGAAGGTGAGTCCTCTGTTCTCCGCTCCTTCTTCTTATTTATTGCGCAGTGGTTTATGACCAGGGATGGGAAGGGCCTATAGCTGCAAAACATTGCAGTTGGTGTTGTCCATCATGGTCAGGTGCTGGATCCACTTTGGGTTGTGCTACAAACTTCAAGCAGTGGTTCCGAAATTGGAGTGCTCCAAGTGTTTCAGACTTCAGCTCCCAGAAGTCTCAGCCAGCTTGGCCAACAGTCAGGAATTCTGGGAACACTTGGAGGATTGAAGTTTGGGAACCACTGCTTTAAAAGAACTATTCAAAGTGCTGATAGCTTTAAAGCAGTGGTGGTCACGATGTGGTCCATGGGCCGTTATGTGGTCCCTGGATCTCACTTCCACAGCCCCTGAAGCTCCCACCAGTGCCCCAAAGCCCCCCAATAAAAATAGTGTCATCACACCTGGATGCCATTTTGAGAAGGGCTACAGAAGGAAATGGAGGTGTTGTGTGTGTATGTGTGGCCCATGGAGGGGCACCATGGAGGGTTTGTACGGGAACATTGATCCTTGTACTTCATGCTGTTGTCCACTTCTGCTTTGATGGAGCTTTCCAAGATACTGAATCTCCATGGTGCTGAACCTTATCACTCGAATAGGTCTAGCATCATGGATAGTTGTTTTTAAAAATGTGGCCATATCCAGATTGGATTCAATGTTCAACTGACTTTGAAGCCATTCACCTTCACTGTCTCAGTTAAATCATCATCATGGACACCAATAACCACCACTGGCTTCAGAAGGTCCCATCTTCCACTTTCCATTGCCTCAATTAACTGTTGAATTTTAAAACAAAAACCTTCCATCTCTCCCTGAAGTTCAAAAGAGTAGAGCCTGGAATTAATTCATGAAACATTAATCCCAGCTAATTTGCTCAATTCCTCACCCAACTATTCTTAAACCCAGCATTTTAATTGTTGAATGCCGCTTAAATTACAACGGAGGTGATGATGAAAGATCTCTGTCACTTTTATCCACCGCTGACCATTTTTAGTAGTTTTCTAAAACAAATTAATTGAATGATGTGACGAACAAATTGGCAGATAACTTTCACAATATTGCCTTGGCTCTTCTGCAGTGAAGGATTCAGACTTGCTATTAACCTTAAAATGTGATTGAGGGGATGCTGATGCTTTCCATGGTCTACACAACAGTTGCTTCTGTTGAAGGCAGTCTTGAGTTAGATCAGTGGTTTCCAAACTTTGGTCATCCATTTGTTTTGGGCTTCAGCTCCCAAAAGCCCCAGCCAACTTGGCCAATGGTCAAGAGTTATTGGAGCTGAAGTCCAAAACATCTGGAAGACCAAAGGTTGGAACCACTTAGGTAGATCAGTGGTACTCTTCTGCACAAAGGTAGATTATGCTCAGTGGCATCCCCATGCCCTCTGAATGTCTAGATCAGGGTTGGTCAACTCATGGCTCTCCAGAAGCTGGTGGATTGCAACTCCCATTGGTCCTAGCTGGAAAAGCCAGAGGTGAGAAGTTGGTGGAAAAGCCAGAGGTGAGAAGTTGGTGGATAACAACTCCCATCAGTCTTGGCCAGTGGTGAGTGATTCTGGAAGTTGCAGATCATCAGAGTTGCCCAACCACAGGTTTAAATGAACAAAAAACTTGGCCTGGTATTCAGCAGATCCATTTAAATGTTCAAGTCCATAATGTGATGGACAAAACCTTTGGTCTTTCCCAAAATTCAAACCTTTGAAGACTGCAAGACTGCTTCCTTGCCACTTACTTCTTTCCTCTCTCTTCTTCCTGTTTTCCAGTTTCAACAGCCATATGCCTATTCGCCTCCATTTCGGTTTGGGACTGTCCCCAA
Organism: Sceloporus undulatus; assembly: GCF_019175285.1. Lineage (NCBI taxonomy): Eukaryota > Metazoa > Chordata > Lepidosauria > Squamata > Phrynosomatidae > Sceloporus > Sceloporus undulatus. The sequence goes on from NC_056529.1 coordinate 24,196,845, forward strand.
TGGGAGCACTGAGAGGAACATTAGGAATAACTACAAGGAGATGCATGCCTACATGGTGAAGTACAACCAGAAGGGAGTGGAGGATGCCTTGGTCAGCTTGAAAACTGGGTAAGTGCTGGTTAGAACTCTACTCTAATCCAGGGGTTCCCATCTGTTTTGGACTCCAGATCCCAGAAGCTCTAGCCAGCTTGCGTAACTGTTAGCAAATATGGGAGCTGAAGTCCAAAACACCTGGAGGAACAAAGGTTGGGAACTACTACTCTAAATCATTGAGTCCCACTTTCCCATCCATACTGAATGCCCAGAACCTTCTAACCAAGAGAAAATGGAGGACAACCATTATTTGGGGGCCACAATGATGAGATGAGTTGTGTGTTTACAGTTCTGGAGAAGATGAAATAGGCCAAGCCAGGATTTGAACTCTGGTCTCCCAGTATCCTAGTACAATGTTTAAATCACTAGACCACACTGGCCCTCATTATTGATTTGATTTGATTGATCTGATGGATCTGCTCTAATTGGGGATAACCAGTCAGAACCAGGGCTTGCATCTCTCTCTCTCTTTCTCTCTCTCTCTTCTGTCTTGAATCTTCTCAATAGGAAGAAATGTGTAGATTCCGGTGGAATTCTTATTAATACAATTGGCTGAAATACAATTCTCAACCATTCCGCGTCTTGCGGTCTCCAGTGGTTTCCAATTGCGCCAGCTGCCGTTCCTCCTCTTCTTCCTCTCCTCCTTCTTCTGCCGGCTCTTTATCACCGCTGATGGCATTTTGCTCAGCTGCCAGTTCTCTTTTCTAAGTGATTTCTCAAACCTGGACATCTCAAGGTGGTGTCGGTATCATTTCCCTTGACAGATACCTTCTGCAGCAGCTGCAGCAAATCGCCTGTCATGTACGGTATTTTCGTGATCAATATATGCCAGCCGCAACATAGTCCTCGGGGTTTGGGTTTGGGTCCCTGGAAGCCGATGCTTTGACTGAATGGCAAGCCAAAAAATATAATAGACTCACTCTTATCAGATGCTGCAGTGGTCCACTAAAGATGTCTAGCACCTTCCAAAACTTCTGCTGTTCTTTTTTCAAGCCTACAGCACCTTGGATTCATTGGTGGTCCTCCATCCAAGTGATCCAAGTAATAAGCAAGTACTAACAGTGTTAGGAAGTCTCCCTTTCTTGCCCAGTGAAGAACGACAGGAAGGCTGGATTCCTCCAAGAGGAGATCTATCTGGCCGCTCTGAACGCTGATGCTTCATGTTCTGGTTTTGTCATCTTGAGTCCCACTTGCTTTTCTTTCTTGAAGACGAATCCAGCTTGAAAAAAGAAAAAAACCAGGGAGAAGGGAAGATGCAAAGCTTGCTTTTGCAAGCGGGAAGAGGCAGCGTTTGAAAGTGTTAGGAGGCCTTTCCGGAGACTTTGGGATGAGGCTGCTGCAGTGGGTGGCTTTTGATTCTCCATGTTTCCATTGCCTCCCATCCTCTTTTGTTATCTTTTATGCCTCGCTGTGCTGGAATATAAAAAATGTTGATAGATGAGGCTGAGCAGGCGGAGATGAGAAAGGTCTCGGCTTCTTTGAGGGTTGGGCTCTCCCTGCTGCAACGACGTCGGCGCATTAGACGCCTTGTTGTCTGCTGGAAATTTTTAATTCCAAAGGGAGATTTTGCTGTTTAAAAAGTAAGGTTTCTTACAGGGCAATTCAGCAAAACGAGGAACACGAATAGTAATTGGCAATCATAGGACATCTTTCTGTAATTCAGCCTGGTTTACGGTTTCCCTGTCAAGTCGATATTCTTCTGCATATTTTGCTGGAGAGGGTTTTTAGGAAACGGCTGTGCTTTGCAGTCGAGATGAGACTTAAATCGAGGGTTTTCGGCTCCAGAGCTTGGGAAGTTACTTTTTAAGAGTAATTGGCTACCGCCATGATTTCAAGAACCCTCCAAATAGTTAGTTGCGTGCCTTCAAGCCATGATGCCACCAAAAAACCTACAAATCCCAGGAATCCATAGGATGGAGCCATGACAAGATAAAGTGGTGTCGAACTGCGAAATTTCTGCAATGCAGACACAGCCGTCAGCTCTGTGCACAATTCACCCTCTTTGGTAGAGAGTCACTTTTGTGTTTTACCTCCTCTCAGGTATTCTTAAACACTGTTATGACTGCTATAAAAAGAGAGAAATGAACCTACAGAAAACGGGCAGCGTGCCATATATTTTGAATTATGGAGTCAATAACTTAAATATGTCTGTGCCGGTTGGGGTTGCTAGAAGCATTGTCTGAAAAGCCTGCATTTGATTTTATTATCTTTGAATCCCGGGCGCTGGAAATAAATACATATAAACACGCTGGGTATATGTTCGTGGAGAGCCGGTGGTTTCAGTGTTGGACTGGAGACCAGGGTTCGATTCCAGATCGGCCATGAAACCCACTGGTGACCTTGCTCAAGTCACACTCTCTCAGCCTCAGGGGAAGGTTATAGCAAACCTCCTCTGAACCATTCATGCCAAGAAAACCCTCTGATAGGTTTGCCTTAGGGTTGCCATACGTTGGAAACAACTTGAAGGCACATAACAATATGTTCATTGCTTGAAATGTGGTGCTGGGGGAGAGTTCTGCACATCCTGCAGATTGCTAAAAGGTTAAATAAATGGTTCCTAGAATAAATCAAGCTTGAAACCAGAACCAAACTGATTGAATTGAGGTTACTGTGCTGTGGACACATTGTGTGAAGGCATCACTCCGTAGAAAAGACGTGAATGCTTAGTAAGGTGGAAGGAGGACATTGGAGAAAAGGAGGACCACATTGCAGGTGGATAGACTCCACCGAGGAAGCCATGGATACCCTGACTTTGCAAGGTCTTAACAGGGCTGCTAGAAACAAGGGTGGCCCTGAAGGTCTGTCATCCATTGGTGAAGCAAGAACAACACAGCAAGACCTTGGAAAAACCCAGGACTAGAGCTGCATCCGCACTGCAGAAATGATCCAATTTTACACCACTTTAGTTTTCCGTGGCTGAGTGAGGATTTGAATCCAGATCTCCTGGATTCCTAGTCCAAAACTCAGACAACGACATGATGTTGGTTCTTAAAAATAGGGTTTTAATAGTAAGATTTCTCCAGAGGAGATTTGCCATGGCCTCCCTCTGAGGCTGAGAAAGTACAACTTGCCCAAGCTGGGTTTCCATGGTTGAGTGGGGTTTTGAACCCAAGCCTCCCACCATCCCAGTACAACATTTAGGCTAAACAAGTTCTTTTGTATCTTTGTGAGATCCATCCTTTGGCTAGAGATACCTGTCTCCTTCTCTCAAGTGACACAACATCCCCAGCTTTTGCAAAACTTGTTGACTTTTGCTTTGAAAGAACAGCAACAGCAGTGAGGACGACAAAAGAGAGAAACCCTTTTGCACAAAAATGTGTTATGAACGCCGGGGTTGTCTTGAGCGTCGGAGTGATTTGTTTCTACTTTCTCTCTGAGCAGAGTCTTTTTATAAAGAGAGTTAAGCTCTGTCAGTGAAATCTTATTTTCTCTGCCTGGTGATGGATGGCTGTGCTTGGCTCCGGCAAAAGAGGCGATAACAGCCTTGCAGAGGGACTTATGCAACCTTGAAGGGAGGCAGGACTTGGTCTCCCGAGGGCCGGCAGGGCTTTCTCACAAGTTGTATTCTGCCCCTGGGATCGGGGCAAGGCCTTGTTGCCCTGTTGCGGATGTCAGGCGTTTTGGATCATCTTCTTGCAACAAGAGAACTGCTTTTCCTTCAGCAAACCTTTGAAGGCTGAATGCTCAGGAGGAAAGCAACCTTTCAGACTCTGCTCTATTGCATGGCAGAAGTGGGTTGGACTGTATCCAGAGACTTCCACACTTTGGTTCACCAGGTATTTTGGACTTCAACTCCCAGAAGCCCCAGCCACCATGCCCAACATCCAGGAATCCTGGGAGCTGAGGTTCCAAAAAACCTGGAGGATTAAAGCTTGGGAAGGAACTACTGAGATGACTCTTGAGGTCTCTTCCAGCTCTGTGACTTGATTAATATGTTCTCTCTAGGAATTTCTAGGTCCTCCTGCACAACTCTGCCAGGAGTTGGCCATAGAGTCATACTGGAGGACCTAGAGATTCCTAGAGAGAATGCTTCTCTAGGTGTTTGTAGGTCCTCTAGCACGTTTTTATGGTCAACATCTGTTGCCCCTATCTGCCAAATGAAGACTTTGGGAACCCATAGTCTTTGCTTCCAAACTGTTTGCCAGAGGAACCTCTAAGAGACCCTTTGACATGAAACACACCAGAAGGCAAACGTTTTGCTCCAAACCTGATGACCAGCGAGCGGTGATTCAATAACAGATTGCAAAAGCCAATGCACAGATCTATCCCTCCTTCACCCAGTGGATTTCTCTCCCCCTCCAGCATTTGCTAAGCCCATTGCAGGCTTTCAACAGCAGCAGCAAAAAGAGTGCTGTTCTTACCCCCCAATCTCTAGCTGGAAGAGACCCCCGAGGGCAATCCAGTCCAACTGCCTTTTGCCACGCAGGAAGATGCCATCCAAGCACGCCTGGCAGATGGCCATCCAGAGACAGAAAGAGCTGTCCAACAGTGGAAGACGCCACCTTAGAAAGTGGTGGAGCCTCCTTCTTTGGAGGTTTTCAAGCAGAGGCTGGATGACCATCGATCACTTCAGTTGTGTGTATTCCTGCATGGAAGAATTGGGTTGCATTGGATGGCCCTTTGGGGTCTCTTCCATCTCTATGATTCTCTATAGGAAGAGGGGAAAGGTATGGTGGGGAAACATGAAACCTCAAAGGTTGACTTCTGCCGTCTATTTTCCAAACCACTTCTTTATGAAGTCATATTTGATCGCCTTCCGGTGGCTCAGTAAAGATTTAATTCCCACCTTCTTCTGTTCTAAACCCATCTGTGTTTTCATTTCATGTATTTATTTTTGCCAGCAGCTGATGTTGTTAGAGCCGAGTGCCTCCGAAAGGCTGATTGAATCATACCCCACCATCCTCTTGTTTCAGAGGTGATCCTTGCAGGCATTTTGTGTCAACAGAGTCCGTCGTACCCAATCCAATACCCAGGGAGTTGGGGCAAATGCAGTTCAGTGGTTAGAACTCAGAGAGACCCAGATTAAAATCCTGACTTTGGAGGTCGGTGTTCGATTTCCGGCTCAGCCATGGAAACTTGTTGGGTGACCTTGGGCAAGTGACACACTCTCAGCCCTAGAAGACCCCATGATAGGTTCATTTTAGGATTGCCGTAAGTTGGAAATGACTTGAAGGGGACTTTTGCAGTTTTAACTCAATTTGCAGCAACTGAGAAAAGGAGGAGAGAGAAACCGGGGCATTTTAAAAGCAGCTGGAAAAGTGGCAGGGCAGAGGACTAAACCAGGGGTGTCCCTGCAAAACCAGGACAGTTGGAGGTGATGGTATCCTTTGTCCGTTTCTTCCAGGGCTAAAGAGAATTTACCTCCAACCTTTTTGGCTGCTGCTGTTCCTTTTTTGCCAGAGCGCTGCACTTCATCATTTTCTCCCTCTCCATCCGCCGCACGGTTCTCTTTATTGTTTTGCCATTTGTTTTCGAAATGATTTCTGCCGTTTGGACACTTTGCTGAGTTGTTCCCTCTCGAGCGGGAGATACGTTATGGAAATAAAATAAAGGATATTATGCCCCTTGGTAATTCCTGCCATCGTGCAGAGTACCAGCCGCAAATAGACCAAGCGCTCGGAGGAATAAGTGCAAAGTACGCAGAGTATGTTTTCATCTGATGAGAGACCTAGCAGAGAGTTGTTTGTTGTTGTTGTTGTTTGCTGTTATTTGCCCTATCAATCAGTTACCTCTTTTCCTATCGCCTTCATTGTATTTTGCAATGAGTCTTGTTATCTCATGAGATATCCAAAGCACTAGAACCCCACCATGTTGTTGCTGTTGACGTTATTTCTTGTCAAGTTGATTTTGACTTTTGGCCATCCTATGAATGAGGGACCTTCAAGAATCATCTTCTGCTCTGCTCAGGTCTGGCAAACTCAGGGCAAGCATCCATGGCTTCCTTGGTTAAGTCCCTCCACCTCTGTTGTTGTTCTCCTTTTTTTCCTGCTTTCCTACTTCCCCCTTTCTGAACTTTTTTCATCTTTTGCAATGTCTTCTCATGATGTGTCCAAAGTACGACAGCCTTAGCTGAGCCATTTTAGTTACAAAGGAAAGTTTGAGCTTGGTTTCTTCTCAGGTTGCATCGGCATTGCAGAATTAATGCACTTTGACACTGCTTTAACTGCCATGGCTCAATGCTGTGGAATCCTGGGATTTGTAGTTTTGTGAGATATTTAATCTTCTCTGCCAGAGAGCTCTGGTGTCATGACAAACTACGCATCCCTGGATCCCATAGTTAAAGTGGTGTCAGATTGCCTTAATTCTGCAGTCTGGCAGCAGCCTCGGCATCCAGGGGTTGAGGGAGCCTCCATCCATTGCCTTTTGCCTTGCAGGTGGATTGTAAAACACCATCTTTTATTTCAGGAAGCTGGATGCATTCATCTACGACGCAGCGGTGCTGAACTACAAGGCTGGACGGGACGAAGGGTGCAAGCTGGTGACCATTGGCAGCGGGTACATCTTTGCCACCACTGGTTATGGGATCGCCCTGCAAAAGGGATCGCCATGGAAAAGGGCCATTGATTTGGCGCTCCTGCAGTTTGTTGGAGATGGTGAGTCCAATGGGTTTTCTCTTCCTTCCGGTTATTTTGCACAATTATGACCATTATCATTGTTTATGATGACCATTATCTGAGTGAGAAACCAAAGGTGGCTCCCACCACTGGGCTTTGACAAATCCACCCTGGGTTTTAGTGTGAACTTGAAAGGATGCCGAACCTCTTCTGGGGATAACATTTGCAACTTTTCATGGTTGTTTTTGTTGCTGTGTGCCTTCAAGTGGACTCTGATTTATGGTGACCCTTGTTGTTGCTGAGGGCTTTCACATCGTTTCCGACTTACAGCAACCGTAAAATGAACCTGTCATGGGTTTTGTAGGGCTGAGAGTATGTGACTCGCCCATGGTCATGCAGGGGGTTTCCAAGTCTGAGTTTGATTCGAATCCGGGTCTCCAGAGTTGTAGTTCAACGCTCAAACCACTATGCCACACTGGCCCTATCCTAGGCTTTCTTGACCAGGTTTCTTCAGATACTTGAGTAGGTTCTCCATTGCCTTCTTCTGAGTCTGAGAGAGTATGGTTTGCTCATGGCTGCCTAGTGGGTTTTTATGCTTGGGCAGGGATTTGAACCCTGCTCTTTAGAATCATAGTCTGATACTGGTTCTCTATTGCTCTGCTTTTAGCTGTGGATTTGTAGTTTGGGGAGGAGCTAGATCTCTCCAATGGAGAATTCTCAACAATGACAAATGCCAGAATTGCATTGGATGCAGTTCAAGTGGCACCGCGATGCTACAATTGTGTAGTTTGCAAGGTCCATTGGAGGGAATGTGTACTCTCACCCTCCGCTCCTAGGGATTTCTTTAGCTTTATTTCAGGAGGCGAAGAAGGACATGTCGGGTTTGTTTTGGGGTGTGTGTGTGAAAAAGCGTCACGTTGAAAGCGCCTTTGACACTCAGCGCCTTGGAGAATCGTGCTGTAGATAGTGATTAGATGGAGAACAGCCTTGGCAGCTATTACTCAGCCATCTATCTCCCTTGGAAGGAGAGGATGCTTTTGATGCCAGGCGGTTCTTAGCTCCCCTCTCCAAAGCCTATTGCAAAGAATGTGGTTGCGGTGGTTGCGTTGTTTTCATCTGTGCAGAACAGAGGTACCACTTATGGACAATTTGAGACACTTTGGACCATGTGCGTGTGCATTTGTGTGCATGTGTGTGTGCAGAGAGGAGACCAGTCAGTAGGATGGTGAGTTTGGGTTTCAAATTTGAAGAGAGCTCCAGGGTGTGGAACCAAATAGGTTCCATGGATGGATCCGCGCTGCAGAAGTAATCCAGTTTGACACTGCTTTAACTGCCATGGCTTTATGCTATGGAATCCTGGGATTTGTAGTTTTGTGCAGTACCTGTCAGAGAACTCTGGTGCCGTTTGTACCCCTCACACACACACACACACCCTGATCACATTGGATCCCTCTTGCCAGAGCCTATATGTCCATCTCTGCCATTCACTAACAAGGCTTCCTTGCATACTTTAGCAGTCATGGATCAGTGCTCTGGAATTCTGGGGATTGTGGGACCAAGTAGGCTAAACGTCACACAAAACTACAGTTGTCAGGATTCCCTAGCATCGAGCCAGGGCACTTAAAGTGGTGTCAAGATGGATTATTGCTGCAGTGCGGATGCAATTTCCCAAAAGTCAGAAGGCACAGTTTTGGAAAAAAGAAGCATCCAGGATTTTGTATTATTTCCCCCTTTGAAAATTGCCTTCGTTCAGGACGTCTCCTCTTCTTAATTTTAGACTTGACTGCCTTCCGCAGGACTCCCTCCGGCACTCGCCGAGCGCAGCTACCTGGGCGTTTTGGAGGATATGTCAGCATAGTACATTTGCAATGGCAAAAAAGTGCCCCTGGAAGTGGATTTACTCTCCTCGGGGGGGCTTCCCAAGCCCTCCAAGCAACAAGAAATATTTCCCCTTCGTCTTGCTTTGGACAGCCACCTCTCTGCCTCTAACTGCATCAGCTTTGTTAATGGAAAAACAAGGTCTTTGCAGCAGTTTCCTCTGCTTTTACTGAAATTGCACCAAACCCATGCAATCCCCCTTCTTTTTTTTATTTTAGGCTGCCTCTGCACTGCAAAAATAATCCAGTTTGACACCACTTTAAATTCCACGGCTCCATGCTAATACAATCCTGGCATTTGATCTCTTGACAAAGAAGGTGCAATGGCTTACAACACTACCGTTTCCATAATTCGATAACACTGAGTCATGGGAGTTAAAGTGGTGTCAAATGGGATGATTTCTGCAGTGCAGATGCAGCCATGGTTTGCCAAACGAAGGAAGGAAGGAAGGAAGGGAAAAAAGAAAGAAAGGAAATTTAGCAGGCTTGCTGTATGCACTTTTACTTTGACATTATTCATACGTTTCACTAAGCATTCCAAATTATCTCATTTCCCCCCTCGAATGCACATTAGCAGGACAGGCCTGCACTTGTGAAGCCAACTAACATCAGCAGGTTTTCCTCTTGTTCGGAAAGAGGCAAAAGATTTTTTTCCTAACAGAGGAGTCCAATTCCATCTTCCCCTCCACAACAAAGTTTTTGCGGTGTGTATGTGTGTGTGCATAACACAAAATGGTGGAGAAATGCTTGGTTATAGAATATAGTGAGGGCAAAATGACCAAGGGATTGTGGTGGAGTTACCTATGAAGTAAGGATACACAAAATGAGGGTGTTTAGCTTAGCAAACAGATGAATAAATGGAAGCAAAGGCATTGTGGCTTGGTTGCTGGCCTAGGACTCTGGGAGACCAGGATTCGAATCCACGCTTGGCAATGAAAACTTATTGAGTGACCCAGAGCAAGTCTCTCAGCTTCAGGGGAAGGCCGCATGCCGAATTGGCCAAGAAAACCCTAGGAGAAGCCATGTGGCGGGATAGTGATTCCAGTGTTGGATCAGGACTTCAGGAGAGCTGGGTTCAAATCCCACATTGAGCCATGGCATCCCAGTGGTTGATCTTGGACAGTCACATTTGCCAACCGTTTGTACAAAGGTCACAATTTTACTATGCCATTGGATCTAATGGGACTTGAGCATCCATGGATTTTGGTATCCAAGAGGGGGTCCTGGAACCAAACCCCAGCAGATGCCAAGGTCTCATAGTAATCATCATCATCATCATCATCATCATCATCTCCCATTGAATATATTGGGACTTGAGCAACCACAAATTTTGATATCCATGGGGGATCCAAGAACCAAACCCCACTGGATACCAAGGGACCACTGTAAGTAGTTTTTTGTGGTTTTTTGGGGCTACGTGGCCATGTTCTAGAAGAGTTTATTCCTGACGTTTCGCCAGCATCTGTGGCTGCATCTTCAGAGAATAGTGAAGGCAAAATGGCCAAGGGACTGTGTCTGAGGGTGCCAGCCATAGATGCTGGTGAAACGTCAGGGATAAACTCTTCTAGAACATGGCCGCATAGCCCGAAAAACCCACAGAAAACTATGGATGCTGGCTGTGAAAGCCTTTGACTTCACATTGGACCACTGTAAGCTTTCAAAGCTATGACAATTTATACCCTCTGCTCCTAGGCGCATGAGGGATGCTTTGATTGTGATTTCCTGCATGGCAGGGGGTTGGACTGGATGGCCCTTGTGGTCTCTTCCAATTCTATGATTCTATGATTCTGTGATTCTATGCTCCGTGGAGCATGTATTTTGGATTATTATTGTTTTGCAAAATTTGGTTTCTCCAGTTTTAACCCCCGGTGCCTTGCCTTCTGCCGCCTTCTTTCTCTGTCATGTTTGCTCCGTAGGTGAGATGGAGGAGCTGGAGACGCTTTGGCTGACGGGCATCTGCCACAACGAGAAGAACGAGGTCATGAGTAGCCAGCTGGACATCGACAACATGGCCGGGGTCTTCTACATGCTGGCGGCTGCCATGGCCCTCAGCCTGGTCACTTTTGTCTGGGAGCATTTGTTCTACTGGAAACTGAGGTTCTGCTTCACCGGTGTTTGCTCCGACAGGCCAGGCTTGCTCTTTTCCATTAGTAGGGTGAGTAGGGTTGCCTTGTTCTGTCCTGAAATAGACCAGTTTCACCAGTTAATGCCTCCATTTCCAGTTCCATTGCCTCTCATATGGCCAAATGTGGCCAGTTCCATCGCTTGAACCAGTCAATCTATTGTGGTTTTCTGCAATATATAACAATGCTGAGTATCTCCAACCCACATCCTCAATGCAACATACAACTTCCATAAGGACGATTAACATAGCAAAAGAAGCCATTTGTCCACAAGAGATGGAGCCAACTTTATTCCCCCTTTAAAAAAAAGCCAAATAAGTTATTTGCTTAAACCTGAGTTGCAAATGTGCTTAGTCTTAATATCTGGCAACTTCCAGCGGTGGGGTGTTTTGCTTTTAATTAGTTAATTGACTCTGCGATTCAGTCTTTGCCAAAACGTACAGAAAATAATTGGATGGGACTATTGAGTTTGGAGGCCTAATTGCATGAGACGGCCAAGGTGCGGACGGAGGATGGCGGAGGGGGATTTGTATTAGAAATCCACCTCGTCCCTGTTTTCTCTTGCGTTTTTGGGAAAGGTTCTAGTTTGCATCCTGCACAGCTACCCAGAATTGCTTCCCAGTCCACAAAAACACTCTTTCTGGATCCAAACCTACCCAGTTCAGCTCTTTCTTTAGGACATAATCCTTTTGATCAGAATGAACACCAAAGTCCTGTTTTATTTCATCCAGCTTTAATCCAAATCACAGTAGATGCATTGAAATCAATGGGATTTATGTAAGTGGTGGCTAGCAAATCCACTTCAGTAGGTCTACATGACAAATGAAGTCATTTGTCCACAAGGGATGGAGCCAATTTTATGTGTTCCCCGTTTTTATTTATCCAACTATCCCTGCTCTGCCATTGGAACTCACTGGGTGAACTTGGGCAAGTCACACTCTCTCGGCCTCAGAGTAAAGTAAGGGCAAACCTCCTCTGGACAAATCTTGCCAAGAAAACCCAGTGATAGGTTCTCCTTAGGAGATCCATGCAGATGGTTCTGCTGCAACAAGGAGTTGTTGGGACTAGTCCATGTGTCGACTATGGTTTGAAATTTAATTGTGGTTCTGTGCTCTGTCCTTTGCAGGGTATTTACAGTTGCATCCATGGGGTCCACATTGAGGAGAAGAAAAAGTCACCCAGCTTCACCTTGACCAGTTCCCAAACCAACATGTTGAAACTCCTGAGAACGGCCAAGAACATGACCAACATCACCAACATGAACCCTTCACGGATTAATTCCCCCAAAAGAACATCTGATTTCATCCACAGGGGTTCCTTGATTATGGACATGATGATGGATAAGGGGAACTTGATGTTCCCGGACAACAACAGGCCCTTCCCGCCCAAGGAGAACATTTTCACCGACAACATGAGCGACCTCCAGACCTTCATGGGCAACCGGCACAAGGACAACCTCAACAACTACGTTTTCCAAGGCCAGCACCCCCTCACGCTCAACGAGTCCAACCCAAACACGGTGGAAGTGGCTGTAGCCGCTGCTGCCAAGGCGGAAGGGAACTCGCGCCCGAGGCAGCTGTGGAGGAAATCGGTCGAATCCTTGCGCCAGGAATCTCTCCGCCAAGGCCAAGGATCTCAGAGGGAGAATGATTCAGATGAGAACCGGCAGCACTCCCTGAAAGGCCCGCGGTATCTCCCCGAAGAGATCATCTGCTCGGACGTTTCGGATACCTCGAGCCGGGCCACCTGCCACATGGAAGCCGAGAACAACAACAAGCACCACAAGTCCAAGGACAACGTGAAGAAGAGGCCGGTGGCAAAATACCCCAAGGATTGCAGTGAAGTGGAGTTGACATATCTGAAAAACAAATCCCTGCCCCGGGATAAAATTTACATTATCGACGCAGATAAGGAACACGGCTTTCACCTGGAGACGCCCCAGTATATTGAGAATATGATCCTTCCCGAGTCGGTGGAGTTCTCTGACCTTTATCAGGAGCAGGACGACAGCTACCGGAAGGTGGAGCCGGGTAACAGGACTCCTTTGCCCAACGAGGAAAGTCTTCCAAGTAATGATCAATACAAGCTGTACTCCAAGCACTACAGCTTGAAGGATAAGAACGCTTCGCTCAGCGAGGCGAACGACAGGTACAGGCAGACGGCCACCCATTGCAGAAGTTGCCTCTCCACCTTGCCTGCCTACGCCGGCCATTACTTGAGCCGGTCGCCCTACAAGTGTGACTCCTGCGTGCGGATGGGCAACCTCTACGACATCGACGAAGACCAGACCTTGCAGGAGACGGCCAACTCGATGCCGCGGGGGGAAACCTACCGCCACAACTGGGTCCAGAACAACAAAACCCAGCCGCCGCCCAAAAAGAGCAAGCTGAAGATCAGCCGGCAGCACTCCTTCGACAACCTCTTCGACAAGTCCCGGGAGGTGGATGCCGGGAGGCCGGCGCGCAGCGTAAGCCTGAGGGAGCGGGAAAAGTTTCTTGAAGGTGGCAGCCCTTATGCAAACCTGTTAAATGCTCCCCAAAGCAAATTCTTGAGCAACAATGTCCCACTTTTCACACGCACTCTGGACGACGGTAAGAGGAGCAAGTCTCTGTACCCAGACTGCTCCGCGGAGACCCCTTTTCTGCACTCGCTTTGCGACGACCAACACTTGTCCCTCGGGCGGAGTCCCGCAGGCCTTTATAAACTATCCTTGCCTACCAAAGCGAGGAATGATAGTTACTCCCGGTCGTCGGTCAAATCGACCGGCTCGTACTGTTCCAGAGACAGCCGGGTCCACAACGACATGTACATTTTGGAGCATGGGATGCCTTACGCTGCAAATCAGAATAGCGCCTACACGGCTCCAAGAGTTTTAAATTCCTGCAGCAATAGACGCGTGTATAAGAAGATGCCTAGCATTGAATCAGATGTTTAGCTATTTATTTCCTCTTCCCTCCCCACCCTCCAGAAAAAAAAAACCATTAACACTTTTATCTATAGGGAAACATAGTTGCCAGCATCCTTTAGAAGCGAAGGGGGTATATTCCTTAAAGGCGGAGCGGAAATTGAAGATTTGCGATGTCTTTTTTACTGGTCAAATTGGTGTGCCAATTGGTTACGCGGTTGCTCCCAAAAATAATAAGGGAAGAAAGGGAAGAAAATTACGAAAGCTAAAATACCTCTCTCCAAGGGCATATCTATACTACAAACCTACATTGGGTTTTCTATGTCTTTTAAACCGTCATGGCGTCCCCTGAAGAGTCCTGGGAGCCGTAGCTTTGTGGCGGCGCTTTGGGTTTGATGTGACGGATCCCAAGCTCCGCTCATAAGATATTACTGTTCCCTGGGAAGATGGAGTCACCGTTAAAATTGTTTTGCAGTCTGTAGTGTAAATATATCCCCCTGGGGTTGGTTCACAAAAAATAAAACGATGCCCATGGATGCTCATTCCATGTTGGAATAGCCCTTCCGGTTTCCTGTTGGCAACTATGTTATTTTTCTATGACGATGGTTGTTTTACCTTGTCCCTCGGACCAAGTCCTTCCAGCACTTTTGCCCCCGTGAAATCCTGCCCTCCCCGCCCCAAAACCTTTATTTTTTAATAGAGAATAAGCAATATGGTATGCATGTACTTTGACACAGAACAACTACAAAAAATACAAAAAGAGTGAAGAATGCATTTGCACACTGACAACGGTAAGACTTGTCAAAGAGATTAGAAAGCTCATCTTCTCTTTTTTTAAAAAAGAACAATGATATATATAGATATATAACTATATCTATTTGGTTTAGTCTCATCTTTGTTTTTTTAAACACAGTCGATCAAAAGAAATATATATATATATATATATAAAAACTAACCTCAGGGCCCATGAATGGAAACAATATTGTGTTCATCTTTGTCTGTCTTACAGAGACCAAGGCTGCACTCCACCGTGGACTTCTCCCCTGCCAAACCCCATTGAAAGGAATGGAAGTTTCCTAATTACTAATTGAGGTCACTCGTTCTTAGGGCAGATCCAAGCTGGGCGAGGCGGCGCACAACCAGGAAGGGAGGAACCTGTCCCAGGAAAGGGGTCCCAGGACAAGGCAGTGGCCGGGCGGGAGGTCTTGTTCCCCGTCTCCCCCTAAAGAGGCCTGGAGCTCTGGGTGACCTTCTCTAGGGACAGGTCTTGGATGGTGATGGTTGTGAGCCTGGGACCCTAGAGAAGGTCAGCCAGGGGAGTCCCACTCCATTGAGGCAGAGAGAGGTTGAGAGAGAGCGGTCTCCATCTTGGCCAGCCTAGAAGACCTCTCTCGTCTAACCCAGTGGTTCTCAACCTTCTTAATGCCGCGACCCTTTAAGACAGTTCCTCATGTTGTGGTGATCCCCAACCATAAAATTGCGGTGTCTCGGTTCCTAAGACCACAAGAAATACGTGTTTTCCGATGGTCTCAGGTGACCCCTGTGAAAGGGCTGTTCGACCTCCAAAAGGGTCGCGACCCACAGTTTGACAACCGCTGGTCTAACCAGTGAAGGAAGTTTGGGTATTTGTGTCTAGAGTAGTGATCCCCAAACTTTGGTCTTCCAGATGTTTTGGACTCCAGGTTCCAGAATTCCTGACTGTTGACCAAGCTGGCTGGGGCTTCTGGGAGCTGAAGTCCAAACTATTTGGGGGCCCAGAGTCTGGTCTAGAGAGTGGTCTTCTGGCTTTTCTACATCTTGGACAACCTAGAGACTTCTTTCATTCAACCTGTCAAGGGAGCTCAGGTGTCCTTGTCCTGTGCCAATCTGAAGAGAGTCCTCAGGTCTCTCAGTATACAGATTTCCAGGCCATTCACCTACCTAGGGACCAACTAGCCACAACCATCATTTACCTTGAGGGGGGACATCAAAGGTTTGGGGGGGGGGACTGACGCACTTTAGCTGCAGGGACTGACGTTCCTCATTGTCACCAAGGTAGCTCCATCCCGCTGTTCCCGAAATTGGACAAGCGGATGAGAAGTATGCCTGTGTTCTCCGAGAACTCCCATTCTTTTTAATGATACCTGGAGTCAGTTCACACCTGATCAGCTCTGGTTTTGACATTGGCTAATTTATTTTTTTTTAAGTAAGGAATTTAGCAGGTGAAGCGAGACATCAAGAACACCTGGCAAATTTCTTTGCTCTTAAAGGGTGTAGGAGCAGCTAAACGTTGGCAACACTATTTTGAGGACCTTTCAGACCTTTCCATGCACGTGGGTGGAGATACGAACGCAGTGTAAGTGATGTTAAGCCAGGTTTCCCCCAAAGATATAAGTCTTTAACAGGATCCCTGTCCTAGGACATAACATCTGCAGAAACCATAATGATGTAGTAGTTGATACTCTTCTTTTCATCAATCATAATGTATTCCCCACTCTTGGTCAAGGCAGTGGGGCATTGTACCCCAATAACTCCGCATGGGATGATACCCAAGTGCATGGAAGAGGTTTGAAATGGCTTCTTGTGCTTGTTGTCATGCGTCCCAGGGCCATTTACACAGGAGGAGAAGTTCTGTATTGAAATCTATTGATGTTGCAGCATAAAAAGCAGACCTGGATGGATAGCACTTTATGGTACTTTAAAAAAAAAGATACACTTTAGTCTCAAAAGAGTCTTGTTGACTGTAGGAAAGACGAGGGTGGGATTGGACTGCATGGATGCTGCGTAGATAGGGTCGGGGGGCAGGTTTCCCTATATTGGGACGGACGTTGGCCTCAATCCTAGGGTGCATCTACACCATACAAATAATGCAAATTGACTCCACTCTTAAGTGCTGCAATGCCATCCTATGGAATCTTGGGGTTTGTATTTTTGCAAAGTCTTTAGCCTTCTTCGCCAGAGAGTGCTGGTGCCTTACAAAACGGCAGATCCCAGGATTCTGTAGGATGGAGCCATGGCAGTTAAAGTGGTGTCAGACTATGGCCACATTCCCATGTACATATCTGAATCGATGGATCAGTTCGGCAGCGGAGCGTGGTTCGCGCTACGTTTGCCCCGGTTGCATTTTCTTGTTGCAAAATAAAATAAACCCACTTGTGGTTCACATTGACGGATGAATCGGTTCGAACTGGACCCGTTCCAGCTGGCCGATGGGCAAATTTAAATTGATTCAAAAAGACGCAGGTTAAGTGGGCCTTGTGTGTTGCCCCCAATTCGGTACAAGTGCCAACCAGGGTCATATAAACCGCTTCAAACCGATTTGCGAACTGGTTTCAAACATAGTGGGAATGAGCTCTACATTATTTCTGCAATGTAGATGCACCCTAAGTTTCACCCACAGTAGATCCATCCATGGAGTTACCTAAGTGTTGACTCACCATTCAAAAACCAATTGAATGGGTCTACTCTAGTAGGGACCGATGGGTAGGATTGAGGCCATGATTGCCACCATGTTTTTCAGGGACAAGGATCGGGTGAATTGTACCCCGCACCCCTCAAGAGATGCATCCTTTCCCAAAGACCGCCTTGTTGAGTCTAAATGGACCCTACATTCCAGGGAGAAGATTCTGGAGAGACCCATTTTGGGGATGGAAGCAAAAAAATAAATAAGGGGGAAAGAAAACGTAGGCCCAACTCATTGCACTTGTAAGACGTTGGTTTTATGTCAGTGTCCAAATACTTTCGTTCTGTTCCACAGATGCTCATTTGCAATGAAACCGGTTTGTAGAAAACACACACACACACCACACGCACGCACCAGCTCCAGTGTCCTGCATTCACAGCTTGAATATCACCGCAGCTGTGGGGAAATACGTATTTTGATTTTTTACGAAAACCAAGTCTTTGTGTATGGAGCGTACATCTGTAAAGCGGTAGCCTTCGTAATCTTAACTTGAATCCTAAGTGTGTACACAACGTTTGTGTCTCTCCTGTGTTGGTGATGATAACTCAGGGCTGTATAGTATCTCTTTTCCTTGTTCCTTCGTGTTGCTCCAAAACAACAACACCCCCCCCCCATTCCCAATCCCAATATAGTTGTCACCAAAACAATTGTCACTCCGTCGTTTACAACCCCGTATCGGTTCCATCCCAACGAACCATCGTCAATGTTAAAATTATTGTCCTTAACCTATGATGCCAACAGCCATAGATGTTGAACGGACTCAACCAGGAATGCAGTAACCGTCTTGTTTTCCCGTCGTCTAGAAGCTTAGTGGTTCTCTCTTTTGTGACTTTCTTTCCTTCTAGAAAATACGTTGCGTTTGTTGGAACCTTTCCTTAAGTGCTGTAGCGCCGTCCTATCCTGGGATTTGCGGTTTTGCAAACGACACTTGCAAGCTGCATTTCTTTTTTTAGTTCTCTGGTCACATTCATCCAAAACACTCAAGATTTGCACCTTAGATGATCCTGTAGTTACTGGCCATTCTAGGGACATTTTGGCTGGACGTTCCTGTCCTGTAATCCTGGAGAGAAGCTGCCAGGGATAAAATGAAGGCATTGTTTCTCTAAATAGGAATCATCCCTTCCCCTTCAGTCCTCAAATTTCCAGCATTGCAAAGAGCCAGTCACTCTTTGTATTTGCATTCCTGTATTTGCATTCTCTTGACCACTTTGCCTGTCTCTTTTCTTTGGATGCCTAAACGCTGCTTCTAATTCCTCGGCTGAAGCTTTCAGTTAATGCAATGCTAGAAATGAAGGAAATAAAGGGAAATCTCATTAAGGGCCAGGGTTATTATTTGGGGAGGGAAAGCCCTTAGTGCCACCCCTGGAAATCCTTCTCCCAAAAGACAAAACAAATGAGGAGAAAATTCCAGTCTGGTTTTTTTGTCACATACAGACCCAATGCCACAGTTTAAAATATGCACTCTGCAAACACACACCAGCGAGGAGGGTCACACAGATCCAAACTGATTTATCAATATCGGTTTATCCGTATGGATCAATTCTGTTTCATATTAAATATAGCTTCAGGGAATACCAAAGGTAATAGCTGCTAGATCATGTCACCCCTGTGCTCATCCCATGGTTGAGTTTACTCCAAAGGAAGCCTGGCAGTGTTCTGCAGGATAGTTTGTGCTTCTATGCTTTCCAGGTTGCTAAGGCTGTGGTCACTGGAGTCATTTACACTGTAGTAATCCTATAGGAAATCAGGGACTACCCCTTGAGTAATGTGTTGGAGGGCCACCCAAGTCATTGCCTACCTGTTTCCCATGCCTTCCTTCCTTCCTTCCTTCCTTCCTTGCCTACTAGGTTCTTTTTAGATGTTGAGCCTTGTTCCCATTAGCAGCTCGCCTTGCCTGACAAGGCCAGAGCAACAGCTACTGAAGGTGATGGTAGATCTTGGTATGTTCTCCAAAGAGGATGGCGACTCCTAATGGACGTTGGACCTGCGGAGTGGTAGCCAATGGCTTCCCATGTTAGTGAAAAGGTGCCTCTGCTCAGATGTGTATCGGTGAACACACAGATGTGCAAATATGCATTGCTAGTACATTCAGGTGTGCAACATTGCAGTTCAGTAAGGAAGTTGCAGGAGAAGCAGTGCAGCATAGTGGTTTGAGTGTTGGACTGTGACTCTAGAGATCAGGGTTTGATTCTCAGCTTGGCCATGGAAACCCACTGGGTGACCATGAGCAAGTCGCACGTTCTCATCCCCAGAAAGCATTGTGATTGGTTTGCCTTAGGGTCACCATAAATCGGAAATGACTTGAAGGCATACAAGGAGGTTGCACTGACCATGGGAGTAACTTATGTGCCATCATCTCCTTGGTGTGGGATCTCGGGCGTAGTTCGTGACGACTCTGTCCTGAAATGCTCTAAGTAGACTCAAAGGCAAAGAGAGCTTGTGCCACCAGCTTTTTCTTTCCTTCTCTCCGTCGGTCTCAAAGGCGCTACAAGCTCCCTTTGCACGCCGTAGCGCAGGTCATTGACCCAATACAAGGGAACATGACTCACGCTGCGGAGAATGCTTTCTGCAGATTTGGAACATGATAATGTTCCCAAGTACTCTCTGGGGGCAAAAACAAGAGCTCCGAGTTTTATAGCTGTAATATAACCTTGTCCAACGGACCACATTCAGATCTCATCCGATAGTTAACAAATTTGGGTCACTCGCCAAGCGTCCTCACGGCACTCCCTTGACATGGGTCACTTTTCCATCCCTGAATCCCATAATGTTTTGCGCTCAAATTGTTTGGTTTTTTCACAAGGCAGTCTCCTTTGATTCAAATCCTTCTTCCTTTCCAGCCTTACTCAGGGTCTTATCCATCGTAATATCCTCTTCCTTATCTTCCCCAGCAACCGAACACTTCTCAAATTCTTCCATCCCTATGTTAAGGCTAGACAGCAGGCAGAAAAGAAACAACAACATTCTGCAGTCTTTTAAGTTGCTATTTGTCTTGGTGGAACTACAACTTCGAATTGCTAAATCATCAGCCAAGAGTTCCATCTTTCACTATAAAACCGACTGCTTAAAGCTGAGCAAAACTGAGGACGCAATGGCTATCCCTTCTTTACTCTAGCACAGATCTTTCCTTTAAGCATTTCTTCCTTTCTAACATTCTTTGCATCAAGGCATGATCCATAACTAGCTGAATCGTGTGATTTCCCATCCTTCGTTGTTTTAAGGCCCCGCACAATATGGTGGGGTGACATGGCATCCAACTACATTGATAAAGCTGGTTTCTAATTCTTTCGCAGCCCTATTCGGAAGACGCTGTGGGCGCCTCCAGGCAATAAAGTCTTGTTGCATTTAAAGGATCTGCCCTTCCCATCTTTGCTGCCAGTATTTGTGAGGCATGTTTGAGTACTATTGATTTGCTTGCCATTGCTCTCCAGTTCCCAGTATGCTTTCCCCTTCTTCCGTGGTTTTGGGAAGGCGTTTTGACTGGCTCTCTTGCAAAACATCTGGGATTCCCTTTGTCACCAACCACCAAGTGAATAATTCTTTTAATAATTCCTATTCTTTAATGTCTTTAATCCTAATCCCATGTGGTCCAGTCACTCTTCTGCTCTCAGTTCTTCACTGTTTCCTTCTATGAAACTAGCTCTTCTTCACTTCTTCCACCCTGACATTAGGCTGGGTTCTCCCATGTCTGGATGCTCATGTACCTTGGATCTCCTATGTCCAAGTCATAGGACCTTTACCATGGTTCCAGATCCATCTGCTTTGTCTCTTATGTTTAGCATCAGGACAGGGGTCAAGGCTGGATTTAACACTGACCCTGCCATCGCTTATACTTCTCAGGATTCGGTCACACTTTGGTGTGGAGCCTCGTTCAGTGATTTGAAACAGACGTGTTTCCAAAATGGTCCCGTTCTGCTTCCGCTGGAAAGAAGCAAAGATGCAATTGTATTTCCCAAAGCAGGACGTAAGTACTCATGTTGCTGTACCTAGTTGTACCACTTGTGTGTTGTGTTACGGTGGGTACACACCTAGCCAAACGGTGGGGGCCATGGAGAAGTTGAGGATGGATAGTATTGGCATCGCAAGTCAAGGAGCAGTTACTCTTACAGCTGTCCTGTGCGGCATTGAATACAGTCCGATCCCTATTTCCATGGGGATGTGTTCCCAGACTTACATAGTGAGAACTATGGATAATGGTGTGCACTGTATTTCTGTTGGAAGTTGACCATAGAGTTGTCCTCCAGATGCCTAGAGAGGTGGTTTTTCTAGGCCTCTGGAGGTCCTCCAGGGCAACTCTATGGTCAGTCTCTGGCAGAAGTTGACCATAGAGTCACCCTGGAGAACCTCCAGATGTCTAGAGAGACCTTTCTTTTCTAGACATAGGTAAGTGAAACCTAATCTCATGGAGATGGAGATCAGGCTGTATTCTTTACTTTGCTTCTGTATCAACATGGCATCAGTGCCCACCATGGGCACTTTCACATCCATCTCTGGTTAGAGTAGGTAGCAGGAGATGGGAAAAACCTCTCTCTGATGGAGATCCTTGAATGCTGCTTCCACTTAGAGACTACTGGGCTAGGTAAACCAGTAGACTAGTTTGGCATATGCCCGCTTTATATGTGGTACCCATAAAGTCTCTTAAATAGAAAACATTGTGCCCCTGGGTCTAAAGGCTTGGGAGGTCTACTTCCAGTGAGCCTAGACCTTAGGACCAATGGCACCATCCATGAAAATGCTTCCATGTATTTATTGTAAAATGCACCTGAGCACTTTAAAAGAAAAGACAATACAAAAGCCAGTGCAGGGCACAAAGTGGGCATCTTGCAGATCTGTTCAGTGTACGCTTGTGACACATCTTGAACCTCCTTTAACAGCGTGAAGTAATCCACAAGATTTCCTTTGGACATGATCCACCAGGAAGTAGCTCCCAGTGGATCGTGGCCATAGAGTTGGAGTCTTCCTCTTCCTCCTCCTCCTCCTCCGCATGCCGCTTTCTGTCCCACATTGTACCAAAGAAGTTGACTGAAGAGCATTGCTTTTTGCACGCCTATGGGATGAAGGGAGGCAGCTGGGCGATGGAGATGCTTAGGGGCATCCACTAAAATCCACCACCCGCCCCATTCCTCAGTTCTTCCAACAAATCATTTTGCCTACTAATTTGAGCCTCAAATAATTTTGTAAATCAATAAATCAATACAAGGATGACCATGTAGTGCTTTCCCATGTTGGTTGTCATTGGCCTGACTCCAAGGGCTTGCCCCAACTGCAGGAGACTCATGGACTCAATGCCAGTGTTGACTCACCTTTTAGGAACTGATTCAGTGGGTCTAACTCTAGTAGGATGAGTTAATCCTGTGTCTGTTTTACATGATACGAGGAACATATGTGTCAGAGATGGTGACTGTGCCAAAAGCTAAGTCTTGGGATTGCGCTTGTGTTTGCTAACAGAGCATGGAATAGGGACATTTTTGGGGGGCTTCAACTCTCAGAATCACCCAGCCAAAGAGTTTTGGTCTTAAACAAGTCACTTATAGAAGCGGACAAGTTCCTCAACAGTTATGCTAGGGGTAAGACGGAATTATGGCATCCTAATGGTTGGGGAATTCATAGCGATGGTCGTGCTTGACCAAGCATGGCCCTCAAAAACCATCTTTGGAGGCTGGCAGTGCTTTGACCTAAGCCCTTAAAGGTGATGGAGATTGGGGTGCCTTGGGATAAGTGCTTGTGGCAAGAACCCAAGGGGTACTTCCATCTGGTCTCAAGGCACCTCCAAACCGGAGAGTGCTGGAGATGTCCTTTCCCAGCACTGCAATCTCCTAAATGCTTTGGTTGGAGGACTACCAGATTGTATCTGGCCCTGCTTAGCTTCTAAGATCAGGCAGGAACTGGTGCCTCAAAGGGATTTAGGTTTTGGAGGAAGGAACTGGCCAAACCGCCTCTGAGGATTCCTTGCCTAAGAAAACTCTATGAAATTCATGGGATCACCGTTAGTAGAAAGGCAACTTGAAGGGACATCCAAAGATAAGCTCTATCCATTGGAGGCAGAATATTGCCTTTTTCGCTGGTGGCCGAGGGTTAGGAAGGCATGCAAAAGCGCTGCTCCTCTTTGCTCAAGTCTTGATCCCAAACCCCTTTTCCCTCACATCGCTGCCTCCCTGGTTTCTCCGTTTTCACGTCGAATTGTGCCTTGCTTGTTTAATTTATGCATTTATATATACATATATTTGCTTATGTCGCCCATCTTCTTCACTTTGGAATCACAGAAGTGTAGAATTGGAAAAGGGAGCCTAGAAATACCTTCAAATAGAAATCCAGATTGAGTAGCCATCTTTTTAATCTCTTGTTAGGTTTTTCAGGAAACATTTGACGTTCCGGTGAGGAGGGCATCGGGAGGTAAATCTGAAACGACGGTATAAATGGGATTACAACACGCGCGCGCACCCCGCCGTAAATACGAGGAAATGATGCTCTCTGACTCTGCATAAATTACTTTTAATGCTCTCTTCTCCCCCTTCCCCTTATTTTTCCCCCAACTTGTCTTCCGAGACAATTTGTTGATGCATCCTTGAGAGCATCATACTTCAGAGCGAAAGCGTTTAGTGATAAATTTTGAAGGGCTAGCTAGCAAAAGTTACTCGGCAGGGAAATAAATCCATGCCTTGCAAAAAGATAAATGGCTTTTGCAATAGAGAATTGAGGCCTGGTGGAAGATGTGGCAGACGTAATGGGGCTCCTGAATCTCAGCGTCCGAAGGGATCCCAAAGGCCAGGCAGTCGACCCTTTTCCCATTACAGGAACCCATCATTTTAAAGCACCCCCGATTCCCGTGTCATTTCTTGGAGAAGAGAGGGCTCAGACTATATTTGCAAACACTTCTGTGCGTATATATTTTGTCTCTTGGTTTCTCAGTACCCAGCTCTCAGGTGGATGGTAGCTGTTCCTTGCAACAACAAACCAGAGAGTATTGGTTCCTAAGGGTTTCGGATTGGGAGCTGAATGCACCCATTCATATACGTCTTCAAAATAGATTGCTTCTGGTGCATGCGGAAGCGCAGCACAGGTGTTTGCAAAAAGTGTTTGAAAAATCAGAACGCATGAAGACTGCATGCGCTTAAAAAGAGTTCATTGTTGAGCAGAGCTTGGAAGAAAAGTGGCTTTTTTGTGCACTGACCGTTCCCAGAATCCCCCCAAAACAGTGGCGGTGGATTCTGGGGATGATGGTCTTGAAAAAGGGACTTTCCCCCCAGCTCTGACAAGAGCCCTCCATCAGTTGCGTTGTAGCGATGACGATAAAGCCAAATGAAGAGTAGGATGGTCAACTCAGCCGTCTCATCTGTCGATGTATTCACGGGGGGGATCCAGCCAACAACATATCGCTCCACTTGGGATGACTTTTCTTGTTTTAACCTTTAATACATGAAGAAGACATACTTCTGGATAATCATTTTGTATTTGTAAAGCAGGAGACGCCCTACTAATATTATCCACCCGTGAATCATTTGTATGAAACACTTGAGTTCAACCACGGAGAATCCATCGATTTAGCATTCTCATTGTATCCTACAAATGGTACCCAAAATACACTGGTTTTTATATACAACTGCTATTCTTTATACATTGGTTGCAGACATAATATTGGATGCATTTAAGTTAGTACCGTTTTGGATGCAATCGTATCGCCATTTACCTGGGAGTAAGCCCCATTGAACCCAATGGGAACATATGGATGAGTAGACAAAGGATGTAAGAAACAATGCTGTTAGAGTTGCAAAATTGCACTTTTTTTGTCCCAAAAGGAGTGCCATCCAACCGCAGCTTCATCCCTTGAGCATCCCTGCATGGTATTCATGTATTCCAGGATATGTTGCTTGCGTTCGCACACAACTTACGTTTAGGTGTACACTTAACAACGACTCGGGTGTGTTGTTTTCCAACCCTGATCCAAATGTATAAAGAGAAGCCCTTAGAAAGTGAAGCTCTGGGAGAAAGCTTGAGTTGAAAGAGACGCATGAGAGCCAAGCTTTGTGGCACTAACATTGCATTGCAACAGATGCACAGTTGTGTGAACCAGCTATCAGAAATGGAAGCAAGCGCATTGGCAACACACAAACACACAACTTTCAGTTTTTTAAACTCAAAAAAGACATACACATGTACACACATAAAGAGATACCAAGTATGTCCATACACACAACATGTAGACTTCTTTACAATCTTAACACTGATAGTTGGATAGTAGGATATCCTGATGCAAAAGGATACAACAACCACAACCACAAAATAATCTGTTATCTGGGATTTTTTCATTCCTTCGTTCCTTCGTTCCTTTGTTCTGTAATTCTGTCTCGACAGCCGTTTACCCCAAATCCAGCATATTTAAATCCAAATGCATGACTTAAGTGCTCTAATACTGTATAAATAATATTTTTCAGACATATCTACAAAGAACCCACAAATGTTTGCTTCAAACTTTTGATGATAGAAGAAGAAACAACAACAAAAAGTATATAATTACTTATGGTTGTCTTAAAAACTGTATTGTATTTTTCATTTTTGTTAAAACTATGTAGGCAGGAGAAAAAAAGACGAGAACGAGAGAGAGAAAGAGAAAGAAAGAGAGGGAGAGAAGATAGCGAGGGGATGGAGGAATGTGAATGTTTGCACATATTGAAATGTATATACCTGCGAGAGAGCAAAACAAAACAAAACACATGTGCCAAGTATAACAAAAGATGTACAAAGTGTAAATACGTGAAAAAATTCATTTTTCTAATAAAGATAATTTCTGCCAATTGATATGAAAATGGGAAAGAAAAAGAAGGCTCTGTCATTTTGACGTTCTTTCTGCTTCTTTCATCTTCCGGTTTCCAGATGTACTCCGTAATCCCATAAGACCCATTAGGTTCCCTACATTTACATGATCCCCAAAAGATCCCAGGAAGGATCCCGTTCGTCCTCCAAATAACCCAAACCTGAGGTTTATGGGGCCGAGAGAGAAAAAATGGGGGGAGAATCTATGCAGGTGGAAAAGGCTCATTTCCTGTAGCTTTTCATCTTCTTTCCATTCAGTGCAACCTCTTCGTGTTGAAAGGCTTTGTGCGAAAAGAAGAACGAGAGGCGAGGAAAAGTCGGATCTTTTCAGGTGACTTAAAAATATAATAGACCATAAATCAGAGGATGAAATGATTCAATGGATGGTGGGTTTTTTATTCTCCCTGTGATTGTAAAACACTGTCTTTTTTGTTGCACAGAGCAGCCTCTTTCTCTCTCTCTGTGTATATATTCAGGCACTGAATTGTCTGGAAAATTAACATTCAAGCCTTTAACATCAGAAAGGTGAACTTTGCGAAAGCGTGATTCCTCCTGCTATTGGCTTAGACCAGGATCCCGTTGGGGAATTACAACCTGATTTCGTGGTTTGAGCGTTGGACGATGACTCTGGAGGCCAGGGTTTGAGTCCCTGCTCAGCCGTGTCCATTCACTGGGTGACTTTGCTTGAGTCACACACTCTCAGCCCCAGGAAACTCAAAGATGAATATGAGGATGAGGATGATGATGATGGTGTTTATTTGTATAGCGCCATAGGCTTTACGTAGTGCTTTACAAAGGAGAGCAAACAGCAGTCCCAAATAGAAACAAAAGCTTGCCTATGGTGCTCAATCTGAAACCACAAACAAGATTATAAATGTGTCTGTGTGTGTATGCGTGTATGTGTCTATATATGTATATATATGTGTGTCTGTATATGTATGTGTATATGTGTGTGTATACACACACACACACAGAAGACACACTCAGCACACTTGATGGAAGATTTTGGCCTTTGGGCCTCTTCAGTACAGTTCTAACAGGTAGGTAAACCTCCCTGTATCAGCAATGGGAAATTGCCTCCAACCCTGGAGTCCATACCCTCCAATATTTTGCAGGGGAAACCCGGAGAGATGTGGCTGAGAACCATCAGAGTACGGTCAAGATGGGAGAAGTTAGCAATAGCAATTGCAAGTCCATTTCTCTGCTGCGTATCAGTGAACTAAGCACCCTCTAAGCGGTTTACAATGTGTAAGCCAAACTTATGGACAAGGAAAATGCAGTTTGCTTTTGCCTGGGGCTCCTGGGAAGGGCAAGGTTTTGCCTCCTTCTCTCTGGATGAGTTCATGGAAAGCAAACTCCTTTTGCTCTCTCAAGTCAGTTTGCAGCAATGGAAGTACTCTGACAACAAAAGATGGAGGAGGAGGAGGAGGAGAGAAACCAGGATGCTTTAAAAACAGCAGAAGATTGGCATTGCTCCTGCCAAAGCTGGAGTTACGTGGCAACGGCGGGTATCTATTTCCAGCCCTTTCACTTTCTAGGGAGGGCCCTCCATGCATATGCATCATCCTGCCCTGAGCTGGGATCTTGTGGCCGCTTGCAAGACGTAGTTCTTGATCTTGGGCCTGTTTCCCTGGGATCCTTTGTGCCTAAGAGCAGCCGCTTGGAACAAGTGCGTTGTGAATTTTTGCAGAGGTTCCTTGTTCGTCGGTTGCTCAAGGCCCCCAGCGACACAAGCTGCTGCTGCAGCGAAGCAGTTTGATTTAGAACAACGTTACGTCAAAACAAACACTGCGCCGCATCGAGGTCTGTGCATCGTGCCATAGGATAATGCAGCATAATCGGAGGCTGTTTAGGGCATAGGGCCTGGCGTCTCGTTTTAAAAACACAGCTGCTTTCTTTCTCTCTCTTTCCCTTGCAATTTTATTCCAAAGCCAACCTGACCCAAAGCAAATGCTAAACTCTTTCCCTCTTGGGGCAGAAAAGTCAGATTCCTTTACAGAGAACGCAATTAAAACCAAACACAAAATTAGGACCAGCAACTTGCAATCTGCTTTGTTTTGAAATTAGGCAATTTTTGCTTCTTTGCGTTGCAGAAAATCATTTGCTGCTGTGCTGGATTTAAGAAACGCACCTTGCACACAGGACTCCCTTCTTCTTTTTTGTCTTCCCTTATAGTTTGCAAGCCCCTTGGGGCAGGGGTCCGTCCTCTCTTTGCAAATCGCAATAACCATGAGCAGGGTTGTGTAATTACTGGCCGGCCCTCCACCTTTGCGGCTTTGTCTTTGGCAGGTTTGCTTACGGTTGGAGAGCGGAAAGGACGGCCTCGGATGGTGGTGGACTCTCCTTCTCTAAACAGCGGTTGGATGGGAGCAGTGGTTTTGCATCACAAGAAAAGAGATTCCAGCTAAAACTTTGGAAGAACCACTGGACCATAAGAGATGCTTGACCTTTGAATGGGGCTGCCTTTGGACTCTCCATTTTGGAGATCTTTAAACAGAGATTGGATGGGAATCTCTCAGGAAGTGCTTCAGTTATGTATGACAGAATGAGGTTAGACTGGATGGTCCTTGGTCTCCCTTCAAACTCAGTGATTCTGAGGTTCTTGCCAGATCAGACCAAAGGCCTGTCTAGGTCCACAAAGAGGGCAGCAAAACATGAGGATTTCCTTAAAATGGTGCCACCATCATCTACTCAAGGTGCATAATGGCCCTCGTGTTTGGCTATGTTACGTTGGCATCCTAGAAGCACGTCTTCCGGCCAATGGACCCATAAGGAGAAATTAAAGAACTTGCAATGTCCTGTCTTTCTGTTTTTCTCCGACCGTCCGCCTGTCTCACTGGACATTGGGCTGGTCACTTTCTGTTCCCCGGATCTGGATTTGAGTATGACTCTCAGCATGGGCACCAACCCCAGGCATGAGCTTCCGGGCCGAGAGACGGGTTTGCGTCTTGTGTGATGGAGCATCAGCTGTTTCGGTCAACGTTCAATGGCTTTACACCGATCCGAAAGAATCGAGCAGCTGATTCTCTTCTTGTTAAACCTGTTAAAAGCCTATTGTGGAGTTTCCTCTGGAGGAAACAGATGAATAAGAGAAGGAACATGTTTCAAAGCGGGACAATTACGCAACCGCAAAGAACAATGGCGGAAGAGCTGGGGGAGTTTGCAAGCACAAGATGTGAGGCGCATGAGACGGTAATGGGAAATTGCTCTGGAACTGATTAAACGCCAACCGAAAATGCGTGCCGGCTGATCTTATCAAGTGCAATCGAGTTCCAGACGTTGAAAGAGAGGAGCGGGAGGGGAAGGCTTTGCAGCAGATTGGGCAGCGTTTGTCCTGGCTCTGAGTTGGTGAGCGGACTTCGCAATGCCATGTGCGTGCAAAAACTACACAGTACTGTTAAAACATGTTGTTTTTTGTATGCCTCCAAGTCATATCTGACTTATGGCGACCCTAAGGCAAACTTATTGTGGGGTTTTCTTGGCATGATTTGTCCAGAGGAGGTTTACCATTGCCTTCCCTTGAGGCTGAGAGAGTGTGGCTTGCCCAAGATCATTTAGTCAATTTCCAATTGAACCATCATCTCCCGAGTCGTACTCCAAAACTCAAACTACTCCATAAAACACACACCACCTGCTTTAAAACAGAGTTGTTCAATCTGAGTCCACAGATAGGAAGCATGTTGTGCAAGGACTTTGGCACCTGCGCCATTCTTTGTCTTGTGTTACTCACAGTGCAGCCACAGAGAGGGAAACACAAAGCTCCTTCATGCCAGAGAGACATGACAACTGTGGCAGGAAGACAGTTTTGATGCTGCTGGATTGATCGGGCGAGAAGCAGCAAACCCAAAACACACACATTGTGCTTTTTGATGTCCTCGTTTCTTGTCCCTCAGATGGGTTCCAGAAGTCGTTCTGTCCTTTTTCCTAGTTCCCTGCTTAGAAGAGGCTGGCTTGGCATCCAAAGATGTCTCAACACCAACGACAAGAGCCCTGAGGATTTCCCACACTTTGTTCATAACCACCATTGTGACCTTTCGTCATGGATGCCATGGCCAGAATCCTCTTGGCGATGAACAGTGGCGTCCTGTCCAGAAATGACAATGCCTGTGGCATTGCGGTTTGAGCACTGACTATGACTCTGGAGACCAAGGTTCGAATCCCGGCTCGGCCATGAAGCCCACTGGGCGGCCCTTGGGCAATAAGTCACACTCTCTCAGCCTCAGAGGATGGCAATGGCAAAGCTCCTCTGAACAATTCTTGCCAAGAAAACCCCAGGATAGGTTTGCCTTAGGGCCGCCATAAGTCAGAAATGGCAACAACAACAACACTTTACCTCCTGCCCATGTTCTGCTTCCTCCCACTTGTAGAGTTGTGCCGAAATGGCTCTACCTGGGAGTCACAATAAGGTTTAGGTCCCTGGGAAGACATTGACATTTCTGGAAGATACAGAGATCTACCGCAACGGATCCCTTTGTATCTGCGAGGCCTTGGGTCCTTTCCCTCCCCATTTCCAGGGTCCCCTCCTCTGCCTTGCTGACCATCATTCACCTTTATTTCCTTTGACCAAGTCATTTGGGGGAAAGGAAAGCTTGACAACACTTGGCTTCCTTCATTACTTGGGCATTTCCAAGGCTGTTAACAAACGATCAATACGAATTATTTGTCCGGAGGGAGCCATGACATCCGGTCTTTGTTGTTGCTGCAAAAGCAAACAAAAGAAGGGGGAAAACAGGTAGGCGAAGCGGGTCTAATTTTCTAGCTTTGTGATAACGCTCATTGTGGAGAAGTGGGACGCGAGGGATGCAGCCTTCGGCGGCATCAATATCCACACGGCTTTGTGGCACAATATGATGAGATTCGCAAAAGGCCCACTGTTAGAAGGGCAAGGAGTAGGTCTGTATTAGCCACAATCCACCCAGTTGTCTCTTTGCTGTATCCACATATCGGCCCCATTCCCACCACCTTTTAAACCGGATCACAAATTGGTTTGAAGCAGTTTAAATGACTCTGGTTCCCACTTGAAGCAATTCGCTGAAGCCATTCGCAGAGGGGTCCCATGCGCTAGACCCATTTAACTGTGTTCTTTTGACGCCAATTTTTTCCGTGTCTTTTTGGATAAATCAGTTCAGCACAAGTCCTAGTCCAATACACTCATCCTTCCATATTTGCGGCTTTGATATTTGCAGATTTGATTATTCATGGATTTGGTTAATATGTTCCCTCTAGGAATTTCTAGGTCCTCCAGTGAAACTCTATGGCCAGCTTTAGCCAAAAGTTGCCACTGAAGGACCTAGAGATTCCTAGAGAGGTGTCATCTCAGGTAAAAACGAGGTTGTCTTTGTTATTTGGGGTTTTCCCATATTCATGGGGGTCTTGTGCCCCTAACCCTAAGCGAATATGGAGGGACAAGTGTACTCAGACCACTGAGCGAATGGCTCCCTGCGTGCAAAACTGAATCGTTTCAAGTCTGGATGGAGAGGAGAGAGATTGAGCAAAGTCACTGGGCCTGCATTGCTTGAATTTCCTTAGGTTTTGGGAGGCCATTGCTTGGTCCTTTGGGGCAACTCCTGAGACCGCCTTCCATCCCACCGGCTCCCTCTCCCTCGGCGCCCGAAAGGGACGGATCGCCTTCCTGCGCCTGCCTCCTTCTCTTTCCAAATTGTTTTCTATTTTTACTGAGCGGCTTCAAGCGCAGCAGCATTAAGCAAGAGGCGTAATTCATCACCGCGATCCCCATCTTGGCCCTCTCTCTGCGGAAACTGTCATTAATTAAGATAACAAATCAGGAGAAGAAAGCGGAGCTGCTGCATCTGGAAGGAAGGAAGGAAGGAGGGAGCAGAGAAAGAGGACTGGATCCATCGACTGTCATTTGCAAAAACAAACTCTAGCTAGTCTTTATTTACAGGGATAATGGCGGCTCCCATGTCAGTGGGTCGGGAATCCGTCCCAGGTTTTACCTCACTGTATTATTGAGCGCATTGCAGTGATTTATCAGTTCAAATCCCACCTTTCCTCCACATTGCGACCGGAGGGTCTTTGCAAATGCAAAAGTCCATGTTAACGGTTCCTGCAAATGTGAGAACTCTTCCTAAGAGGGGCAAGAGTTCCTTTTGCCATTCTCACAAGAGGACTTATGCCTTCATTAGGGAGGGCTTAGATCTGGGAAGCCTAGACCCTCCCTTTGGTCTTGGTCCGTCTGCCGGCTTAAAGTTTTAAAGCGGAGGAAGCCCCTTCTTCTTTTCTGTCCATCTGTTTTCAGGTCCGAGTTCCTTTGACCCCTTGATTCCATTAAGAGTCCATGGACCGTAATGCCTGCCGAGCGTCACATTAAAAAGAAATCCCTCCGCAGAGACACGCAGCTCCACATCCTCTTATCAAACTTCTCATCAGAGGCAGACAGGATTAGTGTAATAGGCTCAGCAAAAGTCACAAGCGTTTTTATTATTGTTGTTGTTATTATTTTGGCGGTTGCCTCCTTTTTTGGGACGGAAGAGGAGCGACTACCGAGAACAGGTTTCTCCTTTCTTTCTTTGTGTAACTCCTGCTCCTTTTTCAGCAGCGTTTCGGCTGTACATTGGCGCATGGCTGAAGTGGGTTGGTTTAGATGACCATTGGGGTCCTCTCCAAATCGAAGCATCTATGATGAACATGTCCTTAAGGATCTTCAGATTACCAAATGGAAAAAGTGGTGCTTTATTTCCTCTACTGCAAGCTACAGAACGAAGGAACATTGGAAGAACTTCCCAAAAGCAGATCCATGTCTGAGTGCACTTCTTGAATTAAACAGGGTTTGCTTTCAAGGTCTCATTCCCACTACCTTTTAAACTGGATCGCAGATCGGTTTGAACCAGTTCAAATGACCCTGGTTCCCACTTGAACTGAATCACTGATGCAATTCGGAGGGGGGGGCATGCGCTAGACCCATTTAACCCCAATTATTTTCCGCGTCTTTTTGGATATATCGATGCCACACAAGTGTGAATCAGATATGGATTGGAATCGATTTAAATGTGCCCTTCGGCCGACTGGAGCGGGTGCATTTTGAACCGATTCATGGGTGAATGTGAACCACAAGTGAGTTATTTTACAGGGGAAAAATGCGATCGGGGCAAATGTAGTGGGAACCACGCTCCGCTGTTGAATTGATCCATCGATTCGGATTGCAAACTGATTTATTTGTAAGTGGGAATGAGGCCCAGGTAAGTTGAGCAGAGGATTATTGCAACCTCAGCCTACGATTGCAAAGCGAAGTGAGCTTTTGCACAGAGGCACACGTCCCTTTTCCTCCTGCGCAAAGGGCATGTTTGCAAGCGAGGGAATCCGAATCCTCCTTCCTCTGCCAAATTCTATTAGAACCAGAGTCTTGTGCCAGCCAGCTGTTTCTCTTTAAAGGCTATCGCCCCGACCCAAATCCCCCTTAATCCGAACAGAGATTCAACTAAGTCTTCTTGATGCTCTAAAATAGCAGATAACTAATAGTGGCACCAACCTGTTTCTTCGCCATCTGGGAAGGCGATAAAGCGGAGTCCATGCAATTCTCTCCTCTGGGAAGGTTGCTTTGAATGCAGGATTTGGGGTTTTTTAAGGCACTGGTTTTAATCAAGTCTACGGGTCAAAGGCGAGGAGGGAAGGGGCCCACTTTTTCATTTGCGATCCGTGCCAGAATGGTGGGCATTTCCATCAATGTCCATTTGAATCCTCCATCTTCTCCATGGGAACACCAAAGTTTACCAATTTTCAAATTAGTCCTGTTTAGAGGAATGAGTGAAATCAGACATCGGATCATAGAAAGATAGGAAAACACAGATGAAAAGGACTCTTGCTGTTGTGAAGTCCAAGGCTTTCATGGCCGGCATCCATAGTTTTCTGTGGGTTTTTGGGTGATGTGGCCATGTTCTAGAAGAGTTGCTGTTGCAACTTCCTGTTGTTGTTGTTGTTGTTGTTGTGTGCCTTCAAGTCATTTCTGATTTATGGTGACCCTAAGACAGGCTTATCATGGGGTTTTCATGGCAAGGTTTGTACACATTGCCTTCCCCTGAGGCTACATAGTCTTACTCAAGACAGTAGTTATGGATCTGTAACTGCAATACTGAATTCCAGTTGTTGCTGTTGTTGTGTTGTCAAGCAGTGATAGCTTTAATCCACAGCCTTGCAACTTTCCCCTTCCTTTCCCTGTCTGATTCTCAGGCGCAGGTATGACCCACCATCTCCAATAAGTTTCTTTTCAGCTCCAAATAGGTTCCTCTCCTACTGCAAAGTCCCCAACAAGATAAACGCCTGGCGCTCAATCCTGGGGAGATCATTTCCAATTAGATCCCGTCGGACAAAGACGTTGCCTGCGCCTGGAAGGACGTTAATTAGCTAAGGCCTGTCAGGGAATGATGCATGAGCCTCTCTTTCAAAAGCAATGGGAAAAACCTCACCATGCTCCACTTCCCAAATTTGCATTGTTTCCAACGTTTCGCAAACAAAGACGGGGAGCCTTCGTCGCCCCATATGCCAAGAATCTCCGCCAAATGTCTGAACGCGACGTCAAAAGCTCGTCTCGGCACTTGCGTGATGCGCAGAAGAAGATGTCTCCGTGCAGTTTTCCTTGGCAGGTGGTTCGATATGCACCGCGCCATTGCTTTTATGCAGAAGTGTTTACAAAAATATATAGGGAACTTGTGTTAGAGGACTGGATTGGGAGACCAGGGTTCAAATGAAGGTACACAGCAGCCACACACAATAGCAAAAGCAACAGCAACAACCAATGACCCCTTCACCTGCTTGCAAAACTTTGGCTTGAATTACGCTAACCGTGTTGGACAGTTACTGCTGCAATGCGTTTTCACTGACACGCACATCAGTAAAAACGTCACACGAAGGTGGCCTCAATGCAGATGGCATCAGGATTGTGCGTCTGAAGCTTAATCCATGTTTCCATTGTGATCCTTCTCATCCCAAATTTGGGGAAAGTAGAGGAAGGGAGACCATGGAAAGGTGAAGAGTGGTGGCATACAACCCCCATGCATGGGTTTACACTACAGACACATGATGCTAGATATCCATTGTGGATACAAGACAAAAACAAGGGAGGTGGAAAAGGTCCTGTGACTAATAGACCTTGCTGTCCCTATGCGCTGCTTGAATTTATGACTGCAGCAAGTGGAGAGGAAAGAGAGGGAGAAATACAGTTGCGCAAGTTGTTACTCATGGCAGGGAAAGCACTGTTGCTCTGAGCATGACGCCAGGGACCTTCTCCCATCCCTTCCCCTCCGCTCACATCTGCCATAAATTTTCTTGTGCAATGTGCAGAATTTAGCAGACTTATTGATAAGCTGCTCTCATCATAGTCCAGGATGAAGGAAATACTGGCTGCAGACTCTGACAGAAATCCTATGCCATGAAGCCAGAAATTGGGTCTGCAGAAATAATTTTTGCACTACAGAAATAATGCAGTTTGACGCCGCTTGAACTGCTATGGTTGCATGCTATGGGATTCTGGGATGTGTAGTTTTGCGAGAACAAACTACAAATCCCAGCATTCAGAACCCCACAATCCAGAATCCCACTGACCCTCCCAGACACACATACTTTGAATTAGGATTTATTTCGATCCCTCGTTGCCAGCGCTGTGACCCATTCCTCTCCTTGGATGGATGCTTTGAAAGCTATGGCCATCCATCCATCCATCCCTTTGGCATCTGTTCCTTGTCCAGGGGAGATGTGTTCCTCTTGTTGTGTGTCCAATCCCTTCCTTGTGTGTTTGTGACCGTTGTAATTTTAAGGCTTCAAGCGCAGGTTGCACAGAACAAAATTACACACGGTTTCTAATGACTGTTTCCCAGTTCCTCGGCTGGAGGAGGCCACAAACCCTAAGTACTCCTCCTCCGTCGAAGGAAATGAGAAACTTATGTTGCTCATAACCAAGCTGCTTGCCACCGCCGTTTGCGGGAGGATTGATGAGTTTTGGCTTGGCCTCTTGTCCTTCTGTTAGGGACCAAGTCAGGTGTTGCAGATGGTCATAGATGGAGGACTTTTGGCACATCCTTCCTCGGATCTGGAGGGAGTCGTAACTGCAGCTTGGAAAAGTTTGCTGCAGGATTTGGAGAGAGCCAGGCCACATACCTACTTACAAATAAACCGCTTTGTGTTCCGAATTGATGGATCAATTCAACAACAGAGTGTGGTTCCCACTACATTTGCCCCAATCGCATTTTCTTGCTGCAACATAAAATAAAATAACTCACTTGTGGTTCACATTCACGAATGAATCGGTTCAAAATGGACCCGCTCCAGCCGGCCAAAGGGCACATTTAAACCAATTCTGATCCGCATCTGGTTCACACTTGCGCGGAATCGATTTATCCAAAAAATCGGCGTCAAAAAGATGCTGGTCTTAACATCTTTCCCTGATGAAGAAGCCGGTCAGGCTTCGAAAGCTTGCATCATGTATTTTGTGCACTTTGGTTGTCCGATGAAAGGTATCCCTGTTTTGTGGATTTTGGATGTCGTAGTACTTTGCTATATGGCCAACACGGCTACCTCCGAATATGTTTTAAGGATTCAGTTAAGGACACTGGTCAAAATCTTTCTCCGTCTCTCTCCGAATGATCAGAAACCCTGTCCCATGCCAACATTACTTCTTACACAGGAGAAACCTGCATCTCCATCTCCTTGTTCTGCCCTTCATCCGAATGTTGTCCGGCCGCTTTCTTCCAAATCCAGGCCTGAGAGCGAGTAACAAATGCCTTGTTTCTGTGCTCAGACGGCAGGGAACAACTCCTAGTAAGCTGCTCATGTAATTGGGAAGGATGTGTTAAGCAGAAATCTGGTAATTGCTATGTTTTGCACCTCTGCTAGCAACTTCTTTGCTCTCCAGGGAAAAAGAGAAAGGAACATATACAAGTCCCAGATCACAAGAACCTAAGCGGTCGTTTGAAGGCAATGACAAGGAAAGCCAGAAGAGAGGGAATTAATTAGAACCGCTAATAAAATTGTGCCTAAAACAGAACGCAAAGCAGAGATTTTTAATGGCCCCATTCGGTGACGAAATATCTCAAGGAATTTCAGAGGGAGCCCAATGGGTTTCATGCAACTGCATCTTGAGGACGATTTCAAA
Organism: Sceloporus undulatus; assembly: GCF_019175285.1. Lineage (NCBI taxonomy): Eukaryota > Metazoa > Chordata > Lepidosauria > Squamata > Phrynosomatidae > Sceloporus > Sceloporus undulatus. The sequence continues at coordinate 24,233,754 of NC_056529.1, forward strand.
TGCTCATCCTTCGCTGTTTGCATGCAAACCGAAAGGGAACCCAAATGCAACTGCAAGACATCCCAGGAATAGCTGCATTCAAAAAAAATATCGAATTTATAAATCCTTTTTGCAGTCAATTTGCATTTGCGTTAGTATGAAATGCATCTCCAGTTTGGCCATGGGGTTACTGTTGGCCATAGGATCTTGTCCTCCCTGCGCAAAGCCGACAGGTACATACTCATGCGACGAATAAGTTCACATTTGCAGTGCTTTCTCCTTTGGATGGACACTGCGTGTGATAAGCTGCTACGTAATTCCTTGCATTTTCGAATTGTCCCCCCCCCCTTTCTTCTTCTTCTTCTTCTTTCGGGATGGTAATACGTTCCTCCGTGTGAAAAAGTCCCCAGATGAAAGACAGATGCAACTCAGGTAGGCCCTCTGCCTCCGCTTTGCCACTCATTCTGCGCAATGGAAAGCAATCATCTTTAATGCTCTCCAGGGAACAACTGGCCCATCTGTTTCTTTTCCTCCTTCCAAAGAAGTGCTGCCCTGGGGAATAACAGGAGCGGAAGAAATATGAGTCTCTTCCTCTTTCCTGGCTGCTGCAAGATTTTGGATAGACGGCGGGGAAAGGAGAGGACAAATCTTGGAAGAAGTCCCAAAGTGAGGAATTGTGTGCATGTTGTCCCTATAGCTCAGTTTGTCCCTTAGCGGAGATCACATTTTGGCTTTTGGAGGGTTGATCTGTTCTAGAACCCATGGGATCTTCCATTGGGTTCTAGGCTGTGCAGTCTTACTGACTATGGATCCGTAACTCTAGGTTACATATCCCTAACTCTACACTTCAGAGCCATAACTGCAATACAGAACGACAGCCTTTAAAAACAACAGCAGAAAGTTCAGCTCCAGAAGTTTGTGTGCTTCTTATTTCTTGTTATAAAACCACACCGTTATCTAGAGATAAGACAGTTTTATGATGCCTTTCCACCAAGAGGCATTTCGAGGCAGGTCAGAACGAAACGGCTCCCTCGGTCAAGGTGCAGCTCATGCCATTTTAATGAAAGAAGGAGAGTGAAGAATGGAGAACGAGGGCTTTGGATAGTCCCTCGGCGCATCCGGCGCAACCTCTGAGTCTCTCTTTGCAACCCTTTTCTTGACAGTCGGGGCGCATGGCGTAATAAGTCCTGGCTATTTGCTGGCCTAATTTTTCAAAGGCAGTCCCTTCCGAAGGGAAAAGGCATTTTATTGAGATGTTGACAACGTCCCCCCTCCGTGCGCATGAATGTTTGCCAAGAGAGAGACACAGATCCATTTATTTAACATTAACCAAATTGCCTTCATGGGCTCCTGACTCCCTTTTGAGCGGCGTTTGCAAATTGGCTGGATGTCACTAGGACTAGATTAATCTGTCATCTCTCTCCTCTCGCTTCCCTCCCTCCTTCCCTTCTTCTCAAAACAACCCCAAAGATGAGATCCTGCGAGGGATAGGTAGCTAGGATGGCCTCTTTGTAACAAACAGACCAACTTTTGAGCATCATTTGAGCATCTTAAGATATTTCTCTTGGGGTCAATACCATGCAAAAGCCAGGAAGCCACCAAACAACCAAGTAAAGGGGAAAGATGAGGGATCCCAAAGGGGTTAGAGTTGACCTCAAGGCTTAAAAACCCCCAAATTACAACTTTGTGGGTCCCTTGTACCTCCTCCAAACCCCTCTTTGCATCTCTCCGATGCGCTCACCTTCCATCACCATTAACCTCTGATCCCATGAACGGTTTGCAAAGCGCGCATTGCAAACGGTTCAGCCGTTTCTTTCCACTTTTATTTATTTATCCTTGCATATATATTTTTCACGTATATACAGTAGATGTCGGGGACTTAAAAAGATGCGAGCCGCGCAGTTTGGGACGCCTTGATAGATTAGTGCTCTGCGGACGCAAGCGCATTCTGCTGAGCCTGACCTTTCCGAATCCGGTCCAACGCTTCCCTTAACTGCTCCTCTGAGCTTGGCGCGGCTTCAGCGTTGGCTTAAGGAAGCCGCTAATTGAATTAAGTTTCCAAGTATTTGGAACCGTTAAAAAAAAAGCAAACCATTTCTATTCCTCTTCTTTGAGAGCTTGGAAAGGCTCTTTGGCAGGTCTCCTTTCCCCTTTTCAAAATGGAACCGTCAACAATGATTCAAGACGCTTATGATCTGGCATTTCATTAGCTAGAAAGGATGGATATCTAGAACAGGATCGTCACTCCCAGAGCCATTTTGGTAGCCTCTAGGGCAATCTAGTGGGGAAATCAATTCAATTTTGGGGGGCCCCAAATGCTCTTTAGTGGGCGTTTTTGGCATCTTTTTGTCCCCCTCTCATGAGCAATTGAGCAATTTGAAGGAACATCATGCAGAAGGACTGGAATAGGATTTTAGGAGGGCTTTACTCAGTCCAAAGGCTGGATTTCCCCACCTTGTGTCATGAGTTGGGACCCTCTTGTACAGCGGTTCTTGACCTGTGGGTTGCAACCCCTTATATAAACTCTAGCTTTCCAGGTGTTTTGGACTTCAGAATCCTCAGCCATCTTGGTCACTAGTCTAGGATTATGGGAGCTGATAGTCCAACACACCTGGAAAGACAGAGTTTGGGAATCACTTTTTGCGCTGCAGAAAGGTGAGATCGGGGTTGCGGTGTGCAGTTGCTGTGGCCTTGATCTGGCGCTAAAAGGGGCAGTCTGTACAGCCCCTACTTCACCAAACTACAAGTCCCAGGGTTCCACAGGATGGAGCCATGACAGTTAAAGTGGAGTCAAACTGCTTTATTAGTGCAGTTTGGAAGAGCTGCTAGTCAGACCAGCTCAGTTGGGCCACTGGTTTTATTGGCTTATGACCGACGCTTCCAAAAGGAAACTTTGCCAAAATGCCTTTGCAAGGCCTTGGTTGAACTATCTGGATGCCCCTTCCCAACTCTAGCTGGCCTTAACGCATGGAAGCCCAGGGTCCATTTAATCCCCACCTAATACTTCTTAATGCTAACTAGGCAAATGCTCAGTCCGTCATTCGACGCCAAGCTCTTCGGCTGGCATTTTGTGAGCATTTTTTCTCCAAAACGTACAAGAACCAAACAGGGCTCCGAGAGGTTTGCTGGCGTTTTTTTATTATCACGAACACAGTACGGCGAGGCGACCCTTTGAGATGTTAATGGCGGCAGCGAGAAGAGCCGAAATGTCAAAATTAATCTCTTTCAAATAATAATAATAATAATGAACCCGGAGGAAAAGAAGAAAGGTTTGTGCTCCCTCTTTCTGCCCGCTTGCCAGGGCTACAGGAAATTAAGTATCTCCTTAAAAGAACATTTTATCTTTCTTCGGGGAAATGATTTTATATATATATGTGTGTGTGTGTGTGTGTGTGTGTGTGTGTGTCCGGTGCAGGTAAGGACGCCTAGCGAATTCACCAGCTCGACAATAAAATAGAGAATGATAAAAGGGAGAAGAAGCGGGATATTGGCAGAAAGCCCACATCGCGGTCCATGCTTTGCACAGATCCGTAGCCATGCTGCAAAATCGCAATGCAACCCGGTTAGTGCATTGCGAAGGTGGGCACCCAGGTGTGCATCAAAACTCCTGGTGAACGTTGGACGCTCTTGTTGCTCTTTGGTGCTTTCTATCTGGGTTCAAATCCTTGTTCAAGCATGGAAAGCCACTTGCCCAGGTCACTCTCTCTCAGCCTCAGAGGAAAGCAACGGTGGCAAACCTCCGTCTGAACAAATTGTTCCCATAAAACCCTGAGAGACATTGCCTTAGAGTCATCATAAGTGTCGTGACAGTATGCAACAACTACTACAACAACAACAGCTCCCAGAATCCCCCACCCAGCATGGCCAATAGAACTCCATTTTTAAATATTGTTTAGGTAAATCCTAGGATCGCAATGGAGGCAAACAGCCCTCCGTCTCCGAGAAAGTTGGGCTCATTGGCTGGAAATTTTGTCCTAAGGTGAGAGTTGTATTATCCCTTCACAATATGTCTTAGGTGTGCAATTTTGTTCAGAGACATACACACACACACACAGAAGGAAGCACAAAACCAAATTGTGTCTACGCACACAGAAATGCAAGCCGCGACTCCTAATTTATGTGTGTGTTTGCAAATATCTGTGTGTGCATATGTGTGCATTTCAATTTTGATGGCTGTTTTTTTGCCGCGGCGAGGAATCGAGGAGAGCTGCTCCCAAAAACAGCCTTAATGATGAATAATAATCTGAGCGGCTCATTTATTCCATGAACTTATTTGAAGTTCTGAGCTCTTCCTTCCTTCTTTCTTGTACAAATAGGAAGAACATATGGCACTTTAAAAAAGAAGGGGGGAAACCATGCATTAAAATCAGCCTCCGCTTCTGGTTGTGGGTAGCAACCGACAATTAGAAATCCCATTAAAGTGGAGAAAGGCACACCGAATTTTGGAAAGCTTGGTCAATAGTCTGAGATTCTAGGACAGGACAGGACAGGACAACATCCTTGGTCTATATAGCTTTGCAAAGTGGAGAAAACCATGGTCTTCAAGGATTACTGGTTCCCATACTATGGTCCTTCAGGTGTTTTGGACTTCGGTTCCCAGAATCCTCATCCATCTTGGTCAATAGTCTAGGATTCTGGGAGCTGAAGTCCAAAACACCTGGAAGGTCAGAGTTTGGGAATCATTGGTCTATATAGCTTTGCAAAGTGGAGAGGATCATGGTCCTGCAAGGTTCTTCAAGGATTAGTGATTCCCAAATCGAGACCATGGCTTTCTTTCCTGCTATAGCAGTGATTCCCAAACTCTGGTCTTCCAGGTGTTTGGGACTTCAGTTCCCAGAATCCTTGGCGCTCTTGATCAATACACCTGGAAAGCCAGAGTTTGGGAATTGCTGCTCATAGCTTTGCAAAGTGGAGACCTTTTGCAAGGTTCTTCAAGGACTGGTGGTTAGTAAACTCTGGTCCTTCGGGTGTTTTGGACTTCAGTTCCCAGAAGCCTCACCTATCTTGAGAAATGGTCTGGGATTCTGGGAATTGAGTCCAAAACACCTGGAAAGCCAGAGTTTGGGAATCACTGCTCTTTGCAAAGTGGTGTCAAGCTGCATTGTTTCTGCAATGCGGATGAGGTTGCTCATTTCCACAGCATGCAAATAGATGCAACTATTGTTAAAGGAATAGGACTTGCATAGCGCCTTTAAAGTTCAGACAAAAAGCCAGCGCGGATCCACCGCTTCAGTTACATCGGAGCCACCGGATACTCATAGATCCAAATCTGTCTTCTGCCCAAGAGATTTAAACACAAGCTTAACTTCTCCATCGCCACCAAGAGAAGAGAAGGGATTAACTTTGTCTGGATCATTGTCACTCTATATGTGTGAGTGTGTGACATTTACGCATGCCCCTACAATGGATTGGGACACATCTATAATGCATGAGGGACCCGTCAGAGTAATCTATAAATTATTAATTGGAGACTATGAATAATTAAAACCCTGCACAATAAAGGCAAAAAAAGAGAGGGAAGAAGCCATAGAGTCACAGAGAGCTGAGGACGGGATGCGAACCTCAACAATATTCTCCAAATTCACATTTCAGGCTCAAAATCCAGTTTGGTGCAAAGCCAAGGCTATGGAGAAGCTTCGGAGATATGAGACATAAACTCCGATGGAGCCGAGAGAGTTGTCTCCGTGGCCTTTTTCAAGACGGCGGGTTGTGAGTGTGTGTTAGTGTGCGTCCGGATGGAGAGATTGTATACACTCCTGGCGCTATTAGCTTCTCCAGACTCTGCAAATGCCAGCTTTGTTTAGAGGATTTGCAACAACAAATAGAATCAAATATTTAACCGTATCAATTATACAGAGGAACACGGCGGATCGAGAGAGAGAAGCGGCTAATGCCCAAGTTGGCTCCGGTTCAGTTTCGGCTTGGCGCTGGTTCAGACCGAAATTCCCTCTTGGAGCGATTGCACTCCATAGACAAGAGTCCTATTGTCGGCCCCATTGAGTCAATGGGATTTGCCTAAATTTAACAAGGGAGTGGATGGGTCTACTTTGGTTAAGGGCAACCGTTGACTGCATCCTACCGATAGCAACTAAAGCAGAGATTGGCAAAGTGAAGTCTAAGGGTTGCATTTGGTATCACAGGGTTGTTTTTATGGGCACCGGGAAGCCCTACAGATTTTGAAAAATGCAATAGCCCCGGTTTCTTTGCCCCCAAATGCCTTCTGGGGCATTTCCACCACATTCAGTCAATCATTGTATTATGGCAAATAGCCCTCACATTCCCACCGCATTGTGCCCCCTTTGACCATTTAGATCCTCAGGGAAGCCTTTGCCGACCCAGAAAACAAATGGGAAATGACTTCTGCTCAATTCCTGATGCTAAAAAGGGGGTCTTCTGGGACCATAATGGCCCCCAAACCTTCTAAAAATGTTATTGTTAGGTGCCTTCAAGTTGACTCTTAACTTATGGTAACCTTATACACTTGTCCCTCCATATTCGCTTAGGGTTAGGGGCACAAGACCCCCGTGAATATGGAAAAACCCCAAATAACAAAAACACCATGTTTTTACCTCAGAGGACCCCTCTCTAGGAATCTCTAGGTCCTCCAGGGCAACTCTCTGGCCAACGTCCGACAGATATTGACCACAGAGTTGCACCGGAGGAGCTACAACTGCCTAGTAGAGTGTCCTCTCTAGGAATCTCTAGGTCCTTCAGTGCAACTTTTAGTTCAAGTTGACCATAGAGTTGCAGTGGAGGACCTAGATATTCCTAGAGAGAACATATTAATCAAATCCATGAATAGCCAAATCCGCAAATATGGGGGGGATGAGTGTACTTGGGATTTCTTGGCAAGATATAGTCAAAAGGAGGCTTGCCATTGCCTTCCTCTGAAGCTGAAAGTGTGCAACTTGTCTAAGGTCACCTAATGGGTTTCCATGTCTGAGTAAGGATTCGAACCCCGGCCTCCTGGAGCCCTAATTCGACCCTTGAGCCACTACACCAAGCTTTCAGATTCATGGCGATTTTCTACTAGGATCCTCTTGGTGAGAGGAGAAGGTTTGCCATTGCCTCCTCTGAGGTTCGGAGTATGCAACTTGCCCAAGGCCAATGCAACGTTGGTGCAATGTTGACCCAGAAACCCATTGAATGAATTGCGGAACAGCGAGTCCACGCATCGGTCAATACTATCGATTTTGTGGGTCTGCTGTAATTGGGGCAACCAATAGGATCCCTGCCAGTGTTGGGAAGGACTTGTCGATGGCTTGCCATAAGCCATCTGAGGTAATGCTTTATTTGGAGAGCTAGCCATGTTGGCCTGGAATATCAGTGCGCAAAGGGATTTTGCAGCACCTTTAAGCATGAGTGCAGCACAAACATCCATAGACTAATAGTGCATCTACATTGCAGAATTAATGCAGCTTGACACCTCTTGAACTAGCGTAGCTCAAGACTATGGAATTCTGGGATTTGTGGTTTTGTGAGATCCTTAGCCTTCTCTGGAGCCACAAATAACATTCTTCCAGCTCATGGCACTGAATAGTATCTCCCAACAGCCATTTTATCCCAGTAGTAGAGGACAAGGATGTGCAAGCTTTTCTTTACCGTTACCGGTGCAATAGTAAGCTGCTTGTAAAACTTAAACGTTGGGCCTCAGATGGTTTGGCCACCGGCCGGAAAAGAAGAAGAACCATTCGTTTAGCTTACTTGCCCTTTAATAACAAAACAAACTCCATATCCCAGGATTCCATGGCAATTAAAGTGGTGCCAAACTGCATTAATGCCACAGTGCAGATTAGACCTGGGGATCGTGCCAAGAGACGTTCCCAACAAAAAACAACAACAACAGAAAATCGATGGCATTCTGGATATTGTCAGACTCGGTTAATGCTTTCTGAGTCGGGTCAGAAAGTGTGGCTGCAGCCTTGGTTTCCTCTTCTCAGATGCACAAAGTTTTATATTTTTAATAACAATTCCAAAGCATAATAATAATAATGATGGTTTCCATTCCTGCCTTGGCCATGGAGACCCATTGGGAGACCTTGCATGAGTCTCAGCCCCAGAAAGCCCTAGGACAGGGTTACCTTAAGCTCACCATAACTCAGAAATGACCCGAGGACACACAACATGTTCTCCCGCGTTGTGCGTGTCCGCACAACACAACTGCCAACAATTCCACCTGCAAACTCTTCGTCGCTCGTGGGAATGAACGAAACATATGCCATTCTCAACCTCAGCTGCCAGGAAGCATCAGGGATCGCCGAGAGCCGGGTTCATGTCTGCCCTTCCTAATCAATCCTGAAGTTAATTTAGCCCTCGCACCCCAAGTCCGTAACCTTCTCCGAAGGAGCGCAGCGTAATGAAAAGGGTGGCGTTTCCGTTTGTGCGCCGCCGAGGCTCGGTGCCAGATGTTAGCAGTAACAAGGAGAGGCAGCCTACAGTGATACCTTGCGGTGTAAAGAATATTATCAAAGGGGATAGCTGTCAAAGCTAATGAAGTCAGGTTATACAGATTTTTTCCCCCGTCCAAAATACAGGTAAGTAGAACAGAAGGGTTTGGGTTTTTTTTTGCGCGTCGGAGCCATCTCTCAGAATTAATTAGCAGGTGTTTGTTCGATGCGGCGAGAGGCATCCGTGCCACACACAACGCCATCATTAATTCAGTCCCCGTCGGATGACGGGAGCCACGGCCGAGATTTTTCATAGACAGGGCCAGGTTAAAATAAAATAAATTCATACCAAACAAATCCGGGGGGATAAATAGATCAATGGCTAAGTGCCACTGAAGTGACATGACGCCTCCGAATCCAGAAGCAGGTGTCCCAAGTCTTTGTCACTGCTAGAATAGACCCAGTAAATGGGGTTTATGTGAAGGCTGACTTGCCATTCAACAGTTGTATATAATTTCCAGATTAGTGATGGCACATTGTATATCATTTCCAGATTAAACAGCAAACGAAATGTGCATCGATGGTGCAACGCGGCGGCCAAAATAGCCAACGCAATTCTGGGCTGCATCAATGGGCATTTAGCATCTGGATCAAGCGAAAGAGAAGCACAACTCTCTTCTGCTTTGGTCCAAACCAACTCTGGATACTCCTTGCCTAAGAAAACCCTACAAAAAATCCAGGCCATAAGTCAACAGGTGACTAAGAGTTATGTGTTTGTAAGTGCTTCATGTTCACCAAAGGCTGTACATTGATGACATGGCACTATGGCAATGAGTGGGAAAGTTGCCCATTTCTCCTATCAATTGGGGCACAGCCAGATGAGGTTTCCATCTCCCTCCAGCCAGCAATCTCTACTTTCAGAAGGAATTGCAACAGGGACCTGTTTTCCGATGGCTTCAGTCTGCTCTTCCCTGGTCAACCCTTCAATCTTAGCAGCTCCGGCCCCAAAAAGCAAGATTGGGGGAGATGGGGCCAGGCCAGGAGATGCAACTAATAGTTATTTACTTTTGGTCATTAAAAATGAAATGCACAGATATTGGGGACACCTGGCTTGACGGCAGTACATGCAAAAGGGACCTGGGAGTCTTAGTAGACCACAAGCTGAACAAGAGCCAACAGTCCAAATGCATCTGAAGAATACTGTGTCCAAATGCATCTGAGGAAGTAGACTTAAGTCTAGAAAAGCTCATTCTGCCAACTTTTTTCTTTCAGTGAGTCTTTCAGTGAATGAAGTCCAAAACACCTAGAAGGCCAAAGTTGGGACATCACTAATCTTTGCAAACCTTGCATGGCCATGGTCTTCTCCACTTTTCAATGCTCTAGAGCAGTGATTCCCAAACCTTGGTTCTCCAGAGTAATAGAATTCAAAGATATAGCCGTGTTAGTCTGTCAAATCAGTATGCAAAGAAATCCTTTAAGGAGCACCGTTTGGGGACCACTAATCTAGGATCTCGGCTGAGGTTTCCAAACCTGGGTCCTACCAAAACAAACAGCCCTGTGTCTTCTATCCATCCATCCCTCTAAAGCTCGCTCATAATTGACTTTCCTCACTTGGCGGTCAGTGCGATAGTAAACATTAACCATCATTCATTCAGCTGCTGAGCACATTCATCATTTCCACCTCCGCGGATGCAGATGTCAGAAGCCCAGGTCCGTCCGCTTTGAACGGCGCCGCTATCAAAGGAAGGCAGGTGTTGCTTTGGCTGCCCTCCAGTCGAGCGCAATGGATGTTCGCCGCAGGAATAACTCAGAAGTGTAGAGAAGAACTGGGGGGAAGCCATTGTGGAGGCCAGGATGAAGAATCTGCATCCCTTGGACTTATTGGTTTTCACCTGTCAAACACTGGAGCGCATGAGATAGTAATTGAAAGTGGCTGCCTTGTTGCAGGATGCACAGAAGGCCCTTTGTACTGCTGGAATTCACTAAAGCAATTATGGATGCATAACCGAGAGCGATGTGTTTGTGCTAGCGATTCCTATATACTCCCCAGTTGTTGTTGTTGTTGTTGTTGTTGTGTGCTTTCCGAATTATGGTGACCCTAGGTTTTATGACAAATGGTGACCCTAGGTCATGCAGTTTTTACCAGAGCATCTGTGGAAACCCACAGAAATGTGTGTCATTGCATATGTGACTATCCGTCTGTTGCACTTGCATTCAGATAGCGGTGCATTTTCATCAGAGGAAGGGCAAATAGACGCAAACAGGTGCAAATATGCTCAGGAAAGTGAGGACAACCATTGATGCAAATTTGCAAAAACCTGCAGCAATTCACATGATACAGTCAGGTGTAGACTAACCCCTGGGAACCCAACTCCCAGGACAAAAAATTACCACCAATTTTACACCATTGAACTCCTGAAACTCTGGAAACCCATAGAAATGTGCATTGTTGCACATGCGTCCATCTGTCTGCTCCTTATGCATTCAGACAGCGGTGCATTTTCAGCAGAAGGAGGGTGAATAGATGCAAATAGATGCAAATTTGCTCAGACAATTAACATTTGAAGCAAATGTGCCAAAAATCCTCAGTGACTGGCGTAATATATATACTTAGGTGCGGACAATCCCTTGGGAACCCGACTTCCGGGGCAGAAATCATTATCCATTTTGCACCATCAAAAGTGGAATTCGTTGGACTAGACGTTTCCCGGTTCACAGTCGAGGGACTCTGAAATTTTCACAGCTTCGTGGCATTTCATTTATCTCACAATTAATCACAAGGGGAAGAAAATATTGCAGAAGATAACGAACAGCTTCAATAGGATAATATGTGAAACAGAGAGAGAAAGAAGGAAGCATACATTTCCATTATGCTTCGGTCCGGCTCTAATAAGGACGGTCATTTGGGTGCATTAGCCGCATCCTTTCTGGCTTTCTCCATTTATAATCATTGGACCTCGCTGTCAATTTTGTACTTTTCTGCTTTCGATGCTAATGAATAATAATAATAACAGGGCCGTGGATGTTGATGATCATTTTTAGGAACGGCGATCCAAGGGCTGGCTGCGGTTTCGGTATTTCTGAAGACGGATGGGACTAAAACCTTCCAGACCCATCCAAGACGAGACAAGCTCATTTTCCTCCTTCGATAGATGAGCCTCATTACATCGTTTAAATTAAATATGAAATGTGTTTAAAGGACCTCCTTCCTTAATTCTATTTTCATCTGGCAAATTAGATCCGCAATGAATGGAAACTGCGAATATATATATATATATATATATATATATATATATATATATGGTATCTGAACTTCCAAAGGCCAGTCCTCAGCATTTCTTCAGAGGAGGTTTTCCAGAGCATTCCTATGAGGCTGAAAGAGTGTGACATATCCAAAGTGATCCTGGGTTGCATCTGCATTGCAGAAATAACACAGTTTGATGCCACTTTGACTGCCATGGCTCCATCCTATTGAATCCTGGGATCTGCAGTTTATTGTGGCACCAGAGTTCCCTGATAGAGAAGGGTACATATCTCTCACAATCTACAGATCCCTGAAACCCATAGCAATGAGCCATGGCAGTGTAGTCAAACTACATTAACCCTGCAATGTAGGCACAGCCTAAGTCGAATGTCATTTAATTTTAAGTAAGCGCAACTTTATTTTCCCCCGGTCTCTGGATCCCGGTGTGGGATTTGTGGGTAAGTAGGTTCTATATTAGCAAGGAGTTGGAGCCCAAAAATACTTTTACAGGCACTGTCTTTAAAACCCCCTCAAAAGAAGTCCAGCACTTTGGAGAGATCCTTTGTCGTTCCAAAACCCGCCACGGATGGATCAGCGCTTCCATGGACCCCTAGAAAACGGTGGCCTTTGTAGTCCAGCAAAGTAACTTTTCCATACTTTGCTTGTAGGCCCTTGTCATTATGATAAGAAAAGCCCATCTCTTCTCTCTCTCTCATTGCTCTATCTTCTTTTCTTATCTAAAGGCTGCTGGCTTCCTCTATGGAGGGAAACCTTTTTTAGCTCCGAAAGTCCATTTTATTGCACAGTTGTTAGGAAAAAACTGGATAAGAGCCATTATGGAAAGGTTGCAAATTTCTTTCCTGACCCATCTCCATTGCTAGGGAAAAATTGCATTTTGACTACAGGTCCCAGCTATTGCTGCAGCCATCGAATGACCACAGGCTCCCCCTTGACCGCAGTCCAAACAAGGACAACATTTCCAAGTTCTGCTTGACCGCTGATGGCCAAAAGCTCCGCAACGACGTCCGAAATGAAGACCCAAGTGGCGCATTGGAAGCAAGGCCAAGCAACCTGCATCCATGCGCTTGCGTTCTTCTCATGGACAGGGCAATAATAAAGGTACCTCTGCCAGCCACCTCTGCTTCTCTGACAGTGTTGCAACTGGTAGTAGTAACTAAATGTTCCACTCGGTAGCTTTATCACCTCTCCTTGCTCCATCGGCAAGTTAATTATTTGACTCATCCAACCCTATTAAAGAGCAGGCAGTGGTTCATTTGCACAAAGCCTTCTTCCCTTCCCTCCAGCGGTTCTGGCTGACAGGAGGCGAAATGATACAAAGGCCTCCTGGAAATCATGTGCCAACCATTTGGAGGGCGCAGCAATGCCATGCGATGATCCTAAAAAGGAGTACGGACCGATCCGTCTGTGTGACTGGGGGGGGGGGGGCTTGCTATATTAAACAACATCTCACCTTATTGCAATTGCAATATGCAATCCTGTTTATGTGATCCAATGCAAACATGCAGGGCATCATCTGCAGTGCATGGACCCAACAACCACAGACTTAGAATCATAGAATCACAGAATCCTAGAATTGGAAGAGACCCCCAAAAAGGCCATCCAGTCCAACCCCCTTCTTCGGCCATGCAGGAACTCTCAATCAAAGCATCACTGAAAGATGGCCCTCCAGCCTCTGTTTAAAGGCCTCCAAAGAAAGAGACTCCATCAGTCTCCAAAGCAGTGTCTCATACTGTCAAACTGCTCTTATTGTCCAGAGGTTCCTAGTCCTAATGTTGAGATGGAATCTCTTTTCCTATGGCTTGCATCCATTGCTCCAGGTCCTATTCTCTGGAGCAGCAGAAAACAAGCTTGCTCCATCCTCAGTGCAGCACCCCTTTAAATGCTTAAACAGGGCTATCATAGCACCTCTTAACCATCTGTTCTCCAGGCTAAACATCCCCAGCTCCCTACGTATCTCCTCATAGGGCTTCATGGGTTCCAGTCCTTCCACCATTTTGGTGGCCTTCCTTTTGACACATGGCTCCAGCTTCTCAACATCCTTTTGGTGCCCAAAACTGGACCCAGGATTATTCCAGGTGAGGCCTGACCAAAGCAGAATAGAGTGGCACTATTAGCTCCCTCAATCTAGGCACTATACTTCTATTGATGCAACCTAGAATCGCATTGGCCTTTTTAGCTGCCACATCACACTGTTGACTCATGTTCAGTTTGTGGTCTACTAGGACTCCTAGATCCCTTTCATACATATAAGTCTCCTTAAGCCATTCTATATATATGCATTTCATTTTTTTAATAAAGTGATAAGATTCAACGTGTGAATGGCTGCCAAGGTTGTCCCTGGAACAAATGCAACAGTTTGCTAACACAACAACAACAACAACAACAACAACAACAACAACAGGTCTGGGGATACAGACATACCCAGCAAGGCCAACCTTTCAATGATTACAGACCCTTCAGCATTTTGGATGATATGGGATCTCTTTTCCTGGAGCTTGCATCCATTGCTCCATTGGGTCCTATTCTCTGGAGCAGCAGAAAACAAGCTTGCTCCTTCCTCAACATGACATCCCTTCAAATATTTAAGCATAGCTATCATGTCCCCCATTAACCTTCTCTTCTCCAGGCTAAACATCCCCAGACCCTTAAGGCCTTCCTCATAGGGCTCCATGGTTTCCAGGCCCTTCTCCATTTTGGTGGAAATTCAAAGGCGGATGCGCTTCAAGGCATGCTTCGCTTTACAATCCAGCTGTTATGTTCCCACAAAAACAAGCGCATAAATTGTATATGCGTTCCTTGGAGGGAATAAAAATGCACCAAAGGAACAGCGTGCGCGTGCGGCACCTTCGTGGTAAATAATGTTTATCAATGGAAAAGAGGCACCGAAGCATGGATGCAATTGACTTATTGGTCAGTTTTATTTTATCACCACCGCAAAGCTATAAAACTGGCTTCTCTCATAGAGGTCCATTTACGGTTCTGGTGTTTTGCTGAGGTCCGTTAAAAGGCTGGAGGACCCAAAAATGGCTAGAGAAGTGTTTCTTCTCAGTCCTCCAGGACAACTCTATGGTCAATATCTGCCAGGGGCAGATGGCTAAAGAACCTACAAATGCCTAGAGAAGTGTCCTCTCTAGGAATCTCTAGCTCCTCCAGTGCAACTCTATGGTCAACTTCCAGCCGAGTTGCACTGAGGTTCGTTCAAAGGCTAGAGGGCCTAAAAATGCCTAGAGAGGTGTTTCTTCTAGGCCCTCCAGGACAACTCTATGATCAGTATGGCTGGAGTGTCCTCTCTAGGAATCTCTAGTTCCTCCAGTGCAACTCTATGGTCAACGCTGCGCCGGAGGACCTAGAGATTCCTAGAGAGACCATATTAATCCAAATCTGCAAATAATTAAACCAACTATAGCAA